>NC_069501.1:135962858-136056607 GCF_027579735.1 Bombina bombina | reverse complement strand
GTGAATTCTAACAACATTAGTAGAGAAATTGTGGTTCCTTCATTGTGTCCTAATCCTAAGAATTCTAAGGAAAAATCGTTGCATTCTTTGGATGTAGTTAGAGCTTTGAAATATTATGTTGAAGCTACTAAAAATTTCCGAAAGACTTCTAGTCTATTTGTTATCTTTTCCGGTTCTAGGAAAGGTCAGAAGGCTTCTGCCATTTCTTTGGCATCTTGGTTAAAGTCTTTGATTCATCATGCTTATGTTGAGTCGGGTAAAACTCCGCCTCAAAGGATTACAGCTCATTCTACTAGGTCAGTTTCTACTTCCTGGGCGTTTAGGAATGAAGCTTCGGTTGATCAGATTTGCAAAGCAGCAACTTGGTCTTCTTTGCATACTTTTACTAAATTCTACCATTTTGATGTGTTTTCTTCTTCTGAAGCAGTTTTTGGTAGAAAAGTACTTTAGGCAGCTGTTTCAGTTTGAATCTTCTGCTTATCATTTCAGTTTTTTTCATTATAAGATTTAAACTTTGTTTTGGGTGTGGATTATTTTCAGCGGAATTGGCTGTCTTTATTTCTTCTGTTATGTGTGATCAGTCCACGGGTCATCATTACTTCTGGGATATAACTCCTCCCCAACAGGAAATGCAAGAGGATTCACCCAGCAGAGCTGCATATAGCTCCTCCCCTCTACGTCAGTCCCAGTCATTCTCTTGCACCCAACGACTAGATAGGATGTGTGAGAGGACTATGGTGATTATACTTAGTTTTTATGACTTCAATCAAAAGTTTGTTATTTTACAATAGCACCGGAGCGTGTTATTACTTCTCTGGCAGAGTTTGAGGAAGAATCTACCAGAGTTTTTTACTATGATTTTAACCGGAGTAGTTAAGATCATATTGCTGTTCTCGGCCATCTGAGGGAGGTAAAAGCTTCAGATCAGGGGACAGCGGGCAGATGAATCTGCATTGAGGTATGTAGCAGTTTTTATTTTCTGAATGGAATTGATGAGAAAATCCTGCCATACCGTTATAATGACATGTATGTATACACTTCAGTATTCTGGGGATGGTATTTCACCGGAACTACTCTGTTAAAAGTCACTAATCCTTTTAATAAGTATTTATCATGTTAAACGTTTTTGCTGGAATGTAGAATCGTTTACATTTCTGAGGTACTGAGTGAATAAATATTTGGGCATTATTTTCCACTTGGCAGTTGTTTGGTTTTAATTGTGACAGTTTTGTTTCTCTTCACTGCTGTGTGTGAGGGAGGGGCCGTTTTTGGCGCTCTTTGCTACGCATCAAAAATTTCCAGTCAGTTACTCTTATATTTCCTGCATGATCCGGTTCATCTCCGACAGATCTCAGGGGTCTTCAAACTTCTTTAGAGGGAGGTAGATTCTCTCAGCAGAGCTGTGAGAATTTTATATTGACTGTGAATAAAAACGTTGCTCTGTAATTTTTATGTCAAATTTAATTATTGTTATTTTACTATGGGAACAAACCTTTGCTAAAAGTTGTGTTGTTTTAAAGTTTGATGCTATAACTGTTTTTTCAGTTCATTATTTCAACTGTCATTTAATCGTTTAGTACCTCTTTGAGGCACAGTACGTTTTTGCTAAAAAAGATTATAACCAAGTTGCAAGTTTATTGCTAGTGTGTTAAACATGTCTGACTCAGAGGAAGATATCTGTGTCATTTGTTCCAATGCCAAGGTGGAGCCCAATAGAAATTTATGTACTAACTGTATTGATGCTACTTTAAATAAAAGTCAATCTGTACAATTTGAACAAATTTCACCAAACAGCGAGGGGAGAGTTATGCCGACTAACTCGCCTCACGCGGCAGTACCTGCATCTCCCGCCCGGGAGGTGCGTGATATTATGGCGCCTTGTACATCTGGGCGGCCATTACAGATAACATTACAAGATATGGCTACTGTTATGACTGAAGTTTTGTCTAAATTACCAGAACTAAGAGGCAAGCGTGATCACTCTGGGGTGAGAACAGAGTGCGCTGACAATACTAGGGCCATGTCTGATACTGCGTCACAGCTTGCAGAGCATGAGGACGGAGAGCTTCATTCTGTGGGTGACGGTTCTGATCCAAACAGATTGGATTCAGATATTTCAAATTTTAAATTTAAATTGGAGAACCTCCGTGTATTACTAGGGGAGGTTTTAGCAGCTCTCAATGATTGTAACACCGTTGCAATACCAGAGAAACTGTGTAGGTTGGATAAATACTTTGCGGTACCGGCGAGTACTGACGTTTTTCCTATACCTAAGAGACTAACTGAAATTGTTACTAAGGAGTGGGATAGACCCGGTGTGCCGTTTTCACCCCCTCCAATATTTAGAAAGATGTTTCCAATAGACGCCACCACTCGGGACTTATGGCAAACGGTCCCTAAGGTGGAGGGAGCAGTTTCTACTTTAGCTAAGCGTACCACTATCCCGGTGGAGGATAGCTGTGCTTTTTCAGATCCAATGGATAAAAAATTAGAGGGTTACCTTAAGAAAATGTTTGTTCAACAAGGTTTTATATTGCAACCCCTTGCATGTATCGCGCCGATTACGGCTGCGGCAGCATTTTGGATTGATTCTCTGGAAGAGAACCTTAGTTCATCTACGCTAGACGACATTACGGACAGGCTTAGAGTCCTTAAACTAGCTAATTCATTCATTTCGGAGGCCGTAGTACATTTAACCAAACTTACGGCTAAGAACTCAGGATTCGCCATCCAGGCACGTAGGGCGCTGTGGCTAAAATCCTGGTCAGCTGATGTTACTTCTAAGTCCAAATTACTTAATATACCTTTCAAGGGGCAGTCTTTATTTGGGCCCGGTTTGAAAGAAATTATCGCTGACATTACAGGAGGTAAGGGCCACGCCCTACCTCAAGACAAAGCCAAAGCTAAGGCTAGACAGTCTAATTTTCGTCCCTTTCGGAATTTCAAAACAGGAGCAGCATCAACCTCCACTGCACCAAAACAGGAGGGAGCTGTTGCTCGTTACAGGCAAGGCTGGAAGCCTAACCAGTCCTGGAACAAGGGCAAGCAGGCCAGGAAACCTGCTGTTGCCCCAAAGACAGCATGAACCGAGAGCCCCCGATCCGGGACCGGATCTAGTGGGGGGCAGACTTTCTCTCTTCGCCCAGGCCTGGGCAAGAGATGTTCAGGATCCCTGGGCGCTAGAGATCATATCTCAGGGATACCTTCTAGACTTCAAATTATCTCCCCCAAGAGGGAGATTTCATCTGTCAAGGTTGTCAACAAACCAGATAAAGAAAGAAGCGTTTCTACGCTGTGTACAAGATCTGTTATTAATGGGAGTGATCCATCCGGTTCCGCGGTCGGAACAAGGACAAGGGTTCTACTCAAACCTGTTTGTGGTTCCCAAAAAAGAGGGAACTTTCAGGCCAATCTTAGATTTAAAGATTCTAAACAAATTCCTAAGAGTTCCATCGTTCAAAATGGAAACTATTCGGACAATCTTACCCATGATCCAAAAGGGTCAGTACATGACCACAGTGGATTTAAAAGATGCTTACCTTCACATACCGATTCACAAAGATCATCACCGGTATCTACGGTTTGCCTTCCTAGACAGGCACTACCAGTTTGTAGCTCTTCCATTCGGATTGGCTACGGCTCCAAGAATCTTCACAAAGGTTCTGGGTGCCCTTCTGGCGGTACTAAGACCGCGAGGGATTTCGGTAGCTCCGTACCTAGACGACATTCTAATACAAGCTTCAAGCTTTCAAACTGCCAAGTCTCATACAGAGTTAGTTCTGGCATTTCTAAGGTCGCATGGATGGAAAGTGAACGAAAAGAAGAGTTCTCTTTTTCCTCTCACAAGAGTTCCATTCTTGGGGACTCTTATAGATTCTGTAGAAATGAAGATTTACCTGACAGAAGACAGGTTAACAAAGCTTCAAAATGCATGCCGTGTCCTTCATTCCATTCAACACCCGTCAGTAGCTCAATGCATGGAGGTGATCGGCTTAATGGTAGCGGCAATGGACATAGTACCTTTTGCACGCCTACACCTCAGACCGCTGCAATTGTGCATGCTAAGTCAGTGGAATGGGGATTACTCAGATTTGTCCCCTACTCTGAATCTGAATCAAGAGACCAGAAATTCTCTTCTATGGTGGCTTTATCGGCCACACCTGTCCAGGGGGATGCCATTCAGCAGGCCAGACTGGACAATTGTAACAACAGACGCCAGCCTACTAGGTTGGGGCGCTGTCTGGAATTCTCTGAAGGCTCAGGGACTATGGAATCAGGAGGAGAGTCTCCTTCCAATAAACATTCTGGAATTGAGAGCAGTTCTCAATGCCCTTCTGGCTTGGCCCCAATTAACAACTCGGGGGTTCATCAGGTTTCAGTCGGACAACATCACGACTGTAGCTTACATCAACCATCAGGGAGGGACAAGAAGCTCCCTAGCAATGATGGAAGTATCAAAGATAATTCGCTGGGCAGAGTCTCACTCTTGCCACCTGTCAGCAATCCACATCCCGGGAGTGGAGAACTGGGAGGCGGATTTCTTGAGTCGCCAGACTTTTCATCCGGGGGAGTGGGAACTTCATCCGGAGGTCTTTGCCCAAATACTTCGACGTTGGGGCAAACCAGAGATAGATCTCATGGCGTCTCGCCAGAACGCCAAACTTCCTCACTACGGGTCCAGATCCAGGGATCCGGGAGCGGTTCTGATAGATGCTTTGACAGCACCTTGGAACTTCGGGATGGCTTATGTGTTTCCACCCTTCCCGCTGCTTCCTCGATTGATTGCCAAAATCAAACAGGAGAGAGCATCAGTGATTCTAATAGCGCCTGCATGGCCACGCAGGACTTGGTATGCAGATCTAGTGGACATGTCATCCTGTCCGCCTTGGTCTCTACCTCTAAGACAGGACCTTCTGATACAGGGTCCATTCAAACATCAAAATCTAACTTCTCTGAAGCTGACTGCTTGGAAATTGAACGCTTGATTTTATCAAAACGTGGTTTTTCTGAGTCGGTTATTGATACCCTGATACAGGCTAGGAAGCCTGTTACCAGAAAGATTTACCATAAAATATGGCGTAAATACCTATACTGGTGCGAATCCAAACGTTACTCCTGGAGTAAGGTTAGGATCCCTAGGATATTGTCCTTTCTACAAGAAGGTTTAGAAAAGGGTTTATCAGCTAGTTCATTAAAGGGACAGATTTCAGCTCTGTCCATCTTGTTACACAGGCGTCTGTCAGAAAATCCAGACGTCCAGGCCTTTTGTCAGGCTTTAGCTAGGATCAAGCCTGTGTTTAAAGCTGTTGCTCCGCCATGGAGTTTAAACTTAGTTCTTAACGTTTTACAGGGTGTTCCGTTTGAACCCCTTCATTCCATTGATATAAAATTGTTATCTTGGAAAGTTCTGTTTTTAATGGCTATTTCCTCGGCTCGAAGAGTCTCTGAGTTATCAGCCTTACATTGTGATTCTCCTTATCTGATTTTTCACTCAGACAAGGTAGTTCTGCGTACTAAACCTGGGTTCTTACCTAAGGTAGTCACTAACAGGAATATCAATAAAGAGATTGTTGTTCCATCCTTGTGTCCAAATCCTTCTTCAAAGAAGGAACGTCTTCTACACAATCTGGATGTAGTTCGTGCCCTCAAGTTCTACTTGCAGGCAACTAAAGATTTTCGCCAAACTTCTTCCCTGTTTGTCGTTTATTCTGGACAGAGGAGAGGTCAAAAAGCTTCTGCTACCTCTCTCTCTTTTTGGCTTCGTAGCATAATACGTTTAGCCTATGAGACTGCTGGACAGCAGCCTCCTGAAAGAATTACAGCTCACTCCACTAGAGCTGTGGCTTCCACTTGGGCCTTTAAGAATGAGGCCTCTGTTGAACAGATTTGCAAGGCTGCAACTTGGTCTTCGCTTCATACTTTTTCCAAATTTTACAAATTTGACATTTTTGCTTCTTCGGAGGCTATTTTTGGGAGAAAGGTTCTTCAGGCAGTGGTTCCTTCTGTATAATGAGCCTGCCTATCCCTCCCGTCATCCGTGTACTTTTGCTTTGGTATTGGTATCCCAGAAGTAATGATGACCCGTGGACTGATCACACATAACAGAAGAAAACATAATTTATGCTTACCTGATAAATTCCTTTCTTCTGTTGTGTGATCAGTCCACGGCCCGCCCTGTTTTAAGGCAGGTAAATATCTTTTAAATTATACTCCAGTCACCACTTCACCCTTGGTTACTCCTTTCTCGTTGATTCTTGGTCGAATGACTGGGACTGACGTAGAGGGGAGGAGCTATATGCAGCTCTGCTGGGTGAATCCTCTTGCATTTCCTGTTGGGGAGGAGTTATATCCCAGAAGTAATGATGACCCGTGGACTGATCACACAACAGAAGAAAGGAATTTATCAGGTAAGCATAAATTATGTTTTTATCTCTCCCTCTCTAGTGACTCTTGCGTGGAAGATCCACATCTTGGGTAGTCATTATCCCATACGTCACTAGCTCATGGACTCTTGCTAATTACATGAAAGAAAACATAATTTATGTAAGAACTTACCTGATAAATTAATTTCTTTCATATTAGCAAGAGTCCATGATGCCCACCCTTTTTTGTGGTGGTTATGATTTTTTTGTATAAAGCACAATTATTCCAATTCCTTATTTTATATGCTTTCGCACTTTTTTCTTATCACCCCACTTCTTGGCTATGCGTTAAACTGATTTGTGGGTGTGGTGAGGGGTGTATTTATAGGCATTTTGAGGTTTGGGAAACTTTGCCCCTCCTGGTAGGAATGTATATCCCATACGTCACTAGCTCATGGACTCTTGCTAATATGAAAGAAAGGAATTTATCAGGTAAGTTCTTACATAAATTGTTTTTTTCACCCTTGTGTTTCTTCCTTTTCCATTTTCTTTGGCTGATTGACTGGAGGTTATGGGTAAGGCAGTTACACTTAACAGCTTTGCTGGGGTGCTCTTTGCCTCCTGCTGTGGCCAGGAGTTGAATATCCCACTAGTAATTGGAATGACGTTGTGGACTCTATTGCGCTATATATATATATATATATACTCTCTCTCTCATCTTCATCTTCATTCATCATTATTCACCATCATCATCTTCATTCATCATTATTATTCACCATCATCATCTTCATTCATCATTATTATTCACCATGATCATCCATCTCCATCTTCATTCATCATTATTATTCACCATCATCATCCATCTCCATCTTCATTCATCATTATTCACCATCATCATCCATCTCCATCCGCACTCTTATAAACATCAAACACCGGGGTGCACTTTGAACCGGTCATATACACAAATTTCAAAGAAAAGCACTCTCCGTTTTTCTCAAGTAATCAATTTTTACTGTAGTGAATGTTTTCGGGGGTTACCCCCATTCTCAGACAAGTCTGAGGACGTGGGTAACCCCAAAAACGTTAACTACAGTAAAAATTGATTACTTGAGAAAAACGAAGAGTCCTTTATCTTTGAAATTTCTGTGTTTGTATATATGTGTGTGTGTATACATGTATGTGTGTATATATGTGTGTGTGTGTGTATATGTATATATGTATATATATATATATATATATATATATATATATATATATATATATATATATATATATATATATATAGTATATCTCTCTCTATATATCTATATTATGCATATCTCTATCTATATAGTATGTGTGTGTGTATGTGTATATGTATGTGTGTATATATATGTATATGTGTATATATATATATGTATATATATATATATGTATATATATATATATATATATATATATATATATATATATATATATATATATATATATATTGCCACGGACTGACAGCAGATTATTAGGCTCAGCCGCTGAGCATATCCAGATCCCTTGCACACATCAGGGTTGTGCTGCCAGGCTCCTCCCTCCCGGCCTCATTTCTCCCCATTCAGCCAGGACAACGGGGAATCTCTGATGGCTTCTGACCAGTGCCGTCTGGGTCGTTCCGCTTCCTGCTGAGTCAGTCTAGTACCAGTGATTAGTGCACAGTGCCACATCTAGCCTAGCTGTGCACCGATCACTGGTAATGTAACTGGGAACTTCGTCACCTTTCTAGTCCTATTTCGGTATATATCAGACATTGGACCGCAAGCGGTAAAACACTTTGTTGGATATATTCCGACATAGGACAGGAGAATACTGAGGAGCCAGCCACAGAATTTCCAGAATAGGCAGAAAAATTCATAAATTATATTTAGTATTTTTGGAGCTATGGCTTCTATCTATCTATCTCTATATATTACACACACAATTAACCTGCACATACATGGTTACAAACACCAGAGATTGGTGGTTTTAACCACTGGGACCCAGTTACACACAACACAAACGGAAATCATTTTAAACCCTTGGGCACCAGAAACACATACAACAGTAATACCCCTTGGGACCAAGAACAAACAAAGCAATGATTTAAAACCTTGGTGAAAATATATACTTTCCTGCCATTACTCAGCTATTCCTTTCTATGTTAAAATATTTACCTTTTCTTCTTGCAAGCTGGAGCAGCAATTCCCCCGCCCGCAGGTCGTCTCTTCTTACGTCGGCAATGACGAATCCGGCTTCCTTCAATCACGGCTTCCCCCCAGAGCAAACATTGCCTGAGGCCACGGCGTGTTTGGAGGAAGCCGGATTCATCGTTGCTGATGTAAGAAGAGACGACCTACGGGCGTGGGAATCGCTGCTCGGGCTTGCAAGAAGAAAAGGTTAGTTTTTTTAACTAAACCGCTGAAATATAAACTTTCCTGAATCAAAGTGCCCCTGTTTTTAATAGTATTTTCAAAAACTGGACACTCGTTCGTTAAAGTTTACATTCACTTTAAGCACCAGAGGTTTTTCCCAGTTTCCTTTTTTAAAGGGTTCTAATTGGAATTTCTATCTGGATCATTAGTGTTTTTAGTTTTGGGTTTCGTGTCGCCATCAAAGGAGATAAAATAAACATACTGGGTTTTCAAGTGTGATATATACTCTGTTTATATAAAAATGTTCTTTAATTTCCCTTTTAAATTTATTTAAATTTATTTTCTTTTAAAAAACAGGGAACAATGGTCAAATACAGCTTTGGCAATTCCTCCTAGAGTTGCTCACCGACAAAGATTCTAGAGATTGCATATCTTGGGTGGGAGATGAGGGAGAATTTAAACTAAACCAACCAGAGCTGGTGGCACAGAAATGGGGACAGAGGAAAAATAAACCCACAATGAACTATGAGAAACTAAGCCGTGCACTTAGGTAAGAGTTGTCTCTTTCCTTTCTAAAGCATGTTAGATGTGTTTGCTCATTAAGAATAGTATATGGCAATGATTGATGCATTATTCAGCCTTGCATTAAAATAACATTTGTTTCAACAACTCACAGATAAAGATGAAAACTAGACTTCTTAACATTTTATTCTTTTTACATGACTTAAAGGACCACTAAACATAGTAGAATTGCTTAATCAATAAACCCATAATAAAAAGACAATGTGTTTGAATTTCAAATTAGTAGATTTTTTTTCTGACAAATGTCAGTTGGTTAAATTTTTCTTCTTACATCATGTGACAGCCATTAGCCAATCACGAAATGCATATATGTATATCCTGTGAATCTTGCTCATGCTCCGTAGGAGCTGTTGCCTCAAAGTTTGCAGTAAAAGGATTTTGCACGCTTAGATAATGTAAGTGAATTGGAAAGTTGTTTCAAATTATGCGCTCTGATTCATGAATGTTTTCATTTTGACTTGACTGTCCCTTTAAGAACAATATTTGTCATCAATATAAATAAACATGGGCTTGAAATGTAAAATTAGTACTACATGGAAAGTAATCAGTTAACACAAAGTGTTTAACTTTCCATGAAAGTATAATGCAGGTATAATGTTGCTTTCTTTGGTGGACTTTATTGTAATTTATGAATAGATAAGAAAACAAAAAAGCTATTAGCATTCCACGGCTTTATTTCTGTTGCTGGTTTGAAAATTGAAGTTTCTGTGCACCTAATGATGTTTTGTTTTATAGGTATTACTATGATGGGGACATGATTTGTAAAGTACAAGGGAAGAGATTTGTCTACAAATTTGTTTGTGATTTGAAGACTCTTATTGGCTACAGTGCAGCAGAGTTAAGTAGGCTTGTTTCAGAATGTGAACAGAAAAAGATGGCAAAGATGCAGTTGCATGGCATACAACCTGTCACGGCAGTAACCTTGGCTACAGCATCTCTCCAAACAGAAAAGGATAATTAGGCACTTGTGAACTCTGTATGAAGCCTTCCATGTATACCTACAAGTTCCTTCTATTATCAGAATCTGATGCATTTTATTTTTTGGACTGTACAGTATAAAGCCTGATTTTCTACAAAGGACTTAGACTTTAATAAATTTGGATCTTGTTTCTCTTCATATCAAAATTCATTGAAAGAGTCTATATGAAGGGAACATGGCATATTTTATATATTTTGCAGAGAAACGTATATCATTGTTTCCAACTTTGCAAGTAAGGTTGTACCTTTAAATATTTTTTTTTTCCTGAAAAAAAAGTAAAAATCATCAAAAAATTTAGCTACATTTTTAACCATATTTTTTCTTCTTCAGTGTTAACTTAATCCAGTGCTTCTTGTTTTAAACTGAGACAATTGGTGTTGCATAATTTGAAAAAGAAAAAAAAATGAACTGTTTTTCCATAATAGTGAAATTAAAAACATAACATGTAACACTAAGCAAAGTAAGGCAATTAACATATAATACCATGGTCCACAAAAAGACTTCCAAATATTTATCTAACCTGTGAAGACCTATAAAACATCTGCATTATTTATAATTGGCAGAAATTAGGTATTTCAGATCCGAGTATTTATATTAAACTAATAAGCCTCTTATGTGTAATAACCATATTCACCTTGGGTCCTTTCCCAGTGTTGGGAACAAAACAAGAGCAGTTTCAGTTTACTGTTCTGATTAAGATTGAATATTGCAAAAACCTGGTCATTAATTTCCTTTAATATTCTTGTTCAGATACAAATGCCCTTACCTGTGTCTGTTTGTATGGGATTAATTTGATATCTGTATAGCAAATCAAGGTTCTTTAACTTGGTTAAACAATTTTAGCATTGCAATGACTTATTTTGTAAAGCCATTTTTTCAGTTATAACTGCTTAATGTATTATTACTTAAATATTATACAACTGATCTATTTTTTGTGTTCTTTGTTTACTTTTTTTTATAAAAATTATATGACCGATTTGCAGTTTTTACTTTTTCTGTAAGGTGGGAATACTACCAAATACTCTCATGCAATTCCTTAAGACTAGGTCTTTATTTTAGGAATGCCTTGCAATTTAGCATCATAACAGAGCTCTCACAAGAAAGAACCTATAACACTTTACCAACATTCCCCCTTTCTCTCCAGAAACACAGTCCTTTCTAAAACAATAAAAAATATATTTTTTTTTAAATACTTTATAGTATACAACAATTGGGACGGACAGTTGCATTCTGTTATGCTAAACCACCTGCACTAGATTTTTCTTTGTTGATCTTTTATATAGCCCATCTGGGAGTGTTTTTGTAACAGTGTATAGTTTTTTTTATTTTCTTTTACAAAATATGACCACGGATTTCATCCTTACTTATGGGATATCGCCTCCTGGTCAGCAGGAGGAGGCAAAGAGCTCCACAGCAGATCTGCATAAATAGCTCCTCCCTTCCCCCCCAACCCAGTCATTCTCTTTGCCTGTGTTAGTGATAGGAAGAGGTAAAGTGAGGTGTTTAGATTCTTCAATCAATAGTTTTTTTTATTTTTAAATGGTGCCAAAGTGTACTATTTTATTACAGGGCAGCTTCTGGAAAGACTATGGGAACTGGTGGATGTTTTTACTCTACTGTGCCTCCCATGATTGTGCTGCATTTCTGTATATGGTCTTAGAGGTTGTAACCAAGACCCTTCTGCTTTCACAGGACCTCAGGAGGAAGAGTGGACCTCTTGACACTGTGAAATTGACATGTTGTTCCTCAGCATGGAGGTAAGTGCAGTTTTTATTCTGGAAGTGCTGCAGCATATCTCAGAATAACTGTACTTAATATGTTATATGGGGGCTAGATGCATTAAAAGGTGTCCCTTTAACTCATGTGGTGATGCCCAGACATTCTGGCATGGTAAGAAGCTTAGAAACGCTGGGGTATGTAGTAGAAATCTAACATAGTGTATTATCCAGACACCCTGGCATTATCGTTAGCCTAGAAACGCTGGGACATACTGTATGGGTATTTTTCTGATAACGGGCACATGGAATGAAAGTGTTCCAGTTTATTTTATTAGTGGCTGACGCTGGTGACTGTTCCGGAGGGGATACTTTGGTTTAAGGCTCCGGTACATGGCGGTTTGTTTATGACATAACTTTATTCGGCTGGCTGTTTCTTATCAAGCCCACGAAGGGCGGGGCTTGGTTTTGCGCGCTTGTAGCGCAGTTTCTCTTGAGTTCCGGTTAAGCTGATTCTCCTCACGACTCCTAAGTCTGCTTGTGGTGACATTTTACAAGCGACTTTAGGTGCGTTGTACTGCGGAGTTGAGATTGTCACGTGGGGGCAGGTAGGAGCCGCTGCGGCGAGGTGACTGAGTAAATTGTTTTTTTTTTTCTCTAAAGCTATAGTACAGAGAATGTGAAGTTTGCTCTCTGCAATATATTTGAATTATTTAAAAGTTTTTAAAAATTTTAATTCTGTTAGCAGTTCCTTAAAGATACAGTACTCCGCAGAATATTTATTATTGCTACGATTATTTTCAGTAATTTTGACCAAGCTTGCGATTTGTTAAGGTTATCAAAATGGATGACCTTGAACAGAGTACATGCCCTATGTGTTTAGATGCCATTGTGGAACCCCCTGTTACGCTTTGTCCCTCATGCATTGAAAGGGCTTTACAGTGTAAAGAAACATTTTTCTTTAATAAAGATACATCTAATGAATATCAGACTGATAAAATTCAGGGTATGCCGCATCTTTCTCCCCAAGCGTCACAGCCTTTAACGCCCGCACAGGTGACGCCATGTCCTTCAACGGCGTCTGCTTCATTTACTCTGCAGGATAAGGCTGCAGTTATGTCATCCACTCTTACAGAAGTTTTATCTAAGTTGCCAGTGTTACAAGGCAAACGCAGCAGGACAGAAGCCCACGTGCTCCCTGCAACTTCTGATGCCTTGATGGCTATCTCTGATATACCTTCCCAGGGCTCTGAATTGGGGGGTAGGGAGGCCCTGTCTGATGGGGTACTGTCTGACTCAGGAAGTGCATTACCCCAGACAGATTCGGACGTCATGTCCTTCAGATTTAAACTTGAACACCTACGCCTTTTGCTGCGAGAGGTTTTGGTGACTCTGGACGACTGTGACTCTATTGTGGTCCCGCCAGAAAAATTGAGTAAGATGGACAAATACTTAGAGGTTCCTCCTTATTCCGATGTGTTCCTGGTTCCTAAGAGAATTTCGGAAATTATTACGAGGGAATGGGAGAGACCGGGTATCCCGTTCTCCCCTATTTTTAGGAAAATGTATCCTATAGCTGACACCGTTCTGGATTCTTGGCAGACGGTCCCTAAGGTGGAGGGAGCTATATCTACCCTGGCTAAGCGTACGACTATCCCTATTGAGGACAGTTGTGCTTTCAAGGACCCTATGGATAAAAAGTTGGAGGGTCTTCTAAAAAAAGCTATATATTCATCAAGGGTTTCTGTTTCAACCAACGGCCCGCATTGTAACAGTTGCGGCTGCCTTTTGGTTTGACGCTCTAGTGGAGTCCCTTAAGATTGAGACTCCTTTAGAAGAAATAATAGATAGAATTAAGGCCCTTAAGCTGGCTAATTCCTTTATTACAGATGCCGCCTTTCAAATCGCCAAATTGGCGGCTAAGAATTCAGGATTTTCCATTTTAGCGCGCAGAGCCTTATGGTTAAAATCTTGGTCTGCGGACGTGTCCTCTAAATCAAAGCTCTTGGCGATTCCTTTAAAAGGTAAGACCCTGTTCGGGCCTGACTTGAAGGAGATCATTTCTGACATTACGGGAGGTAAGGGTCATCTCCTCCCTCAGGATAAAACAGCTAAGCAAAGGGGACGACAGAGTAATTTTTGTTCTTTTCAAAAATTCAAGGGAATCCCCTCTTCCGTTAAACAGGAAGGGAATTATTCTCAAGCCAAAGCCACCTGGAAACCTAACCAGGGTTGGAATAAGGGTAAACAACCCAAGAAGCCTGCCGCTGCTACCAAGACAGCATGAAGGGGAGGCCCCCGATCCGGGACCGTATTTAGTAGGAGGCAGACTTTCTCTCTTTGTCCAAGCTTGGATGAGAGATGTTCAGGATCCCTGGACACTAGAAATCGTGTCTCAAGGGTATCAGTTGGAGTTCAAAAATTCCTTCACAAGGGGAAGGTTTCTTTCACGATTGTCTGTAGACCAGACAAAAAGAGAGGCGTTCTTAAGTTGTGTAAAAGACCTCTCCACTCTGGGAGTAATTTGTCCCGTTCCAAAACAGGGGCAGGGGTTTTACTCAAACCTTTTCGTGGTTCCCAAAAAAGAGGGAACGTTCCGACCCATTTTAGATCTCAAGAGTCTAAACAAGTTTCTCAGAGTTCCATCCTTCAAGATGGAGACTATTCGGACAATTCTTCCATTGATCCAGGAGGGTCAATATATGACTACCGTGGACTTAAAGGATGCATATCTTCATGTTCCTATCCACAAAGATAATCACCAGTTCCTAAGGTTTGCCTTCCTGGACAAACATTTTCAGTTTATGGCTCTTCCTTTCGGACTGGCCACGGCACCCAGGATCTTCACGAAGGTTCTAGGGTCTCTGCTGGCAGTTCTCTGGCCGCAGGGTATTGCAATGGCGCCTTATCTGGACGATATTCTGATCCAGGCGTCGTCTTATCAACCGACATGGTTCTGTCCTTTCTAAGGACTCACGGGTGGAAGGTGAATCTAGAAAAGAGTTCACTAATTCCACAGACAAGGGTTCCTTTCCTGGGAACTCTAATAGACTCTATATCCATGAAAATCTTCTTGACGGAAGTCAGAAAGTTAAAGATTCTGAATACATGCAGAGCCCTTCAGTCCAATCCTCGGCCATCAGTGGCTCAGTGCATGGAGGTGATTGGATTGATGGTGGTGGCAATGGACGTTTGCTCGTTTTCATCTCAGACCGCTACAACTGAACATGCTCAGACAGTGGAATGGAGATTATGCAAATTTGTCTCCTCAGATAGATCTGGATCAGGAAACAAGATACTCTCTTCTGTGGTGGTTGTCGCTGGATCATCGGTCCCAATGGACATGCTTCCGCAGACCTTCATGGGTGATAGTGACAACGGACGCCAGTTTACTAAGATGGGGTGCAGTCTGGAATTCCCTGAAGGCTCAGGGTGTGTAGACTCGGTCGGAGTCTCTACTTCCAATCAATATTCTGGAATTGAGAGCAATATTCAATGCTCTTCAGGCTTGGCCTCAGTTGGCTTCGGCCAAATTCATCCGATTTCAGTCGGACAACATCACGACTGTGGCTTACATCAATCATCAGGGAGGAACAAGGCATTCCTTAGCGATGACAGAAGTATCCAAGATAATTCGGTGGGCGGAGGCTCACTCTTGTTATCTGTCAGCAATCTACATCCCAGGAGTGGATAACTGGGAGGTGGATTTTTTGAGCAGACAGACATTTGATCCGGGGGAATGGGAACTCCATTTGGAGGTCTTTGCCACCCTGATTCTCAGGTGGGGCAGACCGGAATTGGATCTGAAGGCATCTCGTCAGAATGCCAAGCTCCCAAGATACGGATCCAGGTCCAGGGATCCTCAGGCCAAACTGATAGATGCCTTGGCAGTGCCTTGGTCGTTCAACCTAGCTTTTGTGTTTCCACCGTTTGCTCTCCTTCCCTGGGTGATTGCACAGATCAAACAGGAGAGGGCTTCGGTGATTCTAATCGCTCCTGCGTGGCCTCGCAGGACTTGGTATGCCGATCTGGTGGAAATGTCCTCTCTGCCGCCGTGGAAGCTTCCATTGAGGCAGGACCTTCTCGTTCAGGGACTCTTCTATCATCCGAATCTAATTTCTCTGCAGCTGACTGGAGATTGAACGCTTGATTTTATCTAAGAGGGGGTTTTCTGTTGCGGTCATTGATACCTTGATTCAGGTACGCAAGCCTGTTACTAGAAAGATTTACCATAAGATATGGCGTAAATATCTTTATTGGTGTGAATCCAAGGGCTACTCATGGAGTAGGGTTAGGATTCCCAGGATTTTATCTTTTCTCCAAGAAGGATTGGAGAAAGGGTTGTCAGCAAGTTCCTTAAAGGGACAGATTTCTGCTTTGTCTATTTTGCTACATAAGCGTCTGGCAGATGTTCCAGACGTCCAATCTTTTTGTCAGGCCCTGACTAGAATCTGGCCTGTGTTTTTAGAAGAATTGCTCCTCCTTGGAGTTTGAATTTAGTTCTTAATGTTCTTCAAGGGGTTTCGTTTGAACCCATGCATTCCATAGATATTAAGTTATTATCTTGTAAAGTTTTATTTTTGGTTGCTATTTCTTCTGCTCGCAGAGTTTCTGAGCTTTTGGCATTGCATTGTGATTCTCCCTATCTTATTTTCCATTCTGATAAGGTGGTGTTACGTACCAAACCTGATTTTCTTCCTAAGGTTGTTTCTAACAAAAATATTAATCAGGAAATTGTTGTTCCTTCCTTGTGTCCTAACCCCTCCTCTAAGAAGGAGCGTTTGTTACATAATTTGGACGTAGTCCGTGCCTTGGTTCTACTTGCAGACGACTAAGGATTTTCGTCAAACGTCTTCGTTATTTGTTGTTTTTACTGGGAAACGTAGGGGTCAGAAAGCTACGGCTACCTCTCTTTTTGGCTGAAGAGTATCATCCGTGTTGCATATGAGACTGCTGGACAGCAGCCTCCAGAACGGATTACGGCTCATTCTACTAGGGCTGTGGCTTCATCATGGGCATTTAAAAATGATGCTTCTGTTAAACAGATTTGCAAGGCTGCAACTTGGTCGTCTCTTCACACATTTTCCAAATTTTACAAATTTGATACTTTTGCCTCGTCCGAGGCTGTTTTTGGGAGAAAGGTTCTTCAAGCAGTGGTGCCTTCCGTTTAGGTTCCTGTCTTGTCCCTCCCTTTCATCCGTGTCTTATAGCTTTGGAATTGTATCCCATAAGTAAGGATGAAATCCGTGGACTCGTCATATATCTTGTAAAAGAAAAGGAAATTTATGCTTACCTGATAAATTTATTTCTTTTACGATATGACGAGTCCACGGCCCACCCTGTCATTTTCTAAGACAGGTTTTTATTTTTGTTAAACTTCAGTCACCTCTGCTCCTTAGCTCTTCCTAACTTCGGTCGAATGACTGGGTTGGGGGGAAGGGAGGAGCTATTTATGCAGCTCTGCTGTAGAGATCTTTGCCTCCTCCTGCTGACCAGGAGGCGATATCCCATAAGTAAGGATAAAATCCGTGGACTTGTCATATCGTAAAATAAATAAATTTATCAGGTAAGCATAAATTTCCTTTTTTCATAACGTGCTGATTTTCAGACTCCTAACCAAACCTCAAAAGATCAGATGCAGACCTCGGTCTACAAATTCCTGCTGCTATTGTTTGTATTATCTGTCTTTCTTTTTCAAGATACGATGAGTCCACTTATTTCATCCTTGTGGGATATCGCCTCCTGGTCAGCAGGAGGCGACAAAGAGCACCACAGCAGAGCTGTATAAATAGCTCCTCCCTTCCCTCCCAACCCAGTAATTCTCTTTGCCTTTGTTAGTGATAGGAAAAGGTAAAGTGAGGTGTTAGTTTAGATTCTTCAATCAAGAGTTTTTTATTTTAAAATGGTGCCAGTGAGTACTATTTTCTTACAGGGTGTAGCCTCTTGATAGCAGAGCTACAGGTGGCTTTAAAGCAATGGGAACTGGTGGGATTGAATTCTCACTGCGTCTCCCATACTGACTGCTGCCCTTCTCAATATGGTCTTAGCAATTATTAACTAAGGCCCTGTATGTCTCCACAGAACTGCAGGAGGGAAAGAAGACCTCTTGATCCTGTGGGACTGGTCATGCTGTCGCTCAGCATAGAGGTATGTGCAGCTCTTATTTTTCTGGGACATTCATTAACTCAGAAAAGGCTGTAGCTATTGCCTAGCTGATTGTGGGGAAATAGATCTTTGTTGTCAGGACTACCCTCTTTACTCTGTACCACTCGGCTTTCGGGAGATGCGGTGGGAGTGAGTCGCTACAAAGGGCTATAATGTTATTAAAGGCTCCTATGGTGACGATTTACACTGTTTGTTGGAGATGCTGGGGACCCTTAATAGTGGAGCTCTGATACTTCAGGCTCCGATGTAGGGTTGGGTGCATTTACTGCGGGGCTGGTTTGGCGCCAGTTTGTTGCGCATTCCCTTTTGATGCTTCCGGTTATCGGAAGGACCTGTGGTGTTATGTTAGTGTTTGCGCTTAAATGTAAGCGTTTCCGCTGAATCACCAATTTACAGGGATGGTCAGAAGCCTCAGCTGGGTTCAGCTGAGTTGTAGATTTACATTATCTGCCTTTTGTTTTTCATAGGCAGTCCATTTCAGTAAAGAGGTTACTCTTTAAAAAGTGTCTCCTTTATGCTATCGCAACTACTAATCTCTTATTAAAAAGAACGTTCATAAGGGGATTGACAGATTTATTTCCCTCGAGTGTTCCATATGTTTTGTAGCCCACATATGCACAGAGGCACACAAATATAATGTTGCTTTAAAGTTTACAGAGATAGTAACGTGTTTTTTGTGTGTCAATTGTTGTTATAAAGACTATTGCTGTTCAGGAGTAACGGTACCGGTGGTTATATTTGGACATAATCCTTGTTAATAAACCGTTTCTGCCTTATCAGTAGTGTTTGAAAGATTTTATGAGAACACATGCTGTGCCCTGTGGTTCCTCACAAACTGCATCTGGCTTTGCTACACTAGACATCGCTTCCTTTATGTCGTAGCGATATTTTTTACTGGTGTAACATTTATTTATAAGTGTTTTTAAAAAAAAAAAAAAAAAAAAGTTACCTTTTAAAATTTAAAGAGACGGTAGCGTTTTTTTTATTAACTTTTATTAACAAGATTTACCATGTTTTTAAAGAAACTAACGTTTTTTGTATATGTAAAAAGTTTAAAAAAAAAAAATGTATGTATTGCTGTCTAGGACACACTTCTACTATAGTGTTCCTCTAACTTTTTTGGCCATAGGCAGTGCTCTGCGCTTCCTTTCTCACTCCACCCGGAGTTGTTCTGCATTCATACATTATGTTTTTCCCACAAGAAAACCTTACTTAGAGATATTATTTTCAAACATTTCAATTTAAAACTTAATTTGTTAAGTAGTTTTCTATTCTGATTGTTTCTTCCCTGTTAACTGAAAGAGGAAGATACTTCGGGATTGCCTGGGAGAGATTTATCATACTCGGATGGAACATTTTGTATTTTGATCCTGAGGTTGTTTTTTCTTTCATTTTTAGCTTACACACCTCTGGTTGTTACTTTAGGAGGTTTTTAGCTACCCTGGATGACTCCGGTGTTACCGGCTGTAGTAGGCTGATGGTTAGCTTAGCTGTCTAGTTAGTGGAATGCTTGCAGTTTGCAACCAACTGCAGCTATTCACCGCATTCCCTATGTTTTAGGAGTTATTCCCATAAGCTATGGAGGTTGGGCACTCATTCCCTAGGGTGGAAGAAGTTTGTTCTCTCCTACCTATGGACAAAAATTAGAGAGGAGATGTACACCTGGGGTTTCAATGGCAACCAGTGGTGTACTTTGCTAATGTCATTGGTATGGCGTCATATTGGTCTGAGGCTGTTACGTCAAAAATTCCCCTAGATAAAATTCAGGATAGGATATAGCCTTTCAAATTGGCTAAATCCTTTGTTTCAAATTCTTGCCTTGAGGTTATCAAGGGGAGAGTAGGTTTCAGATTTCTCTGTCCCAGCTCTCTAAGCTTTCTGATTAGAGCCTTGTCAGACAGATGTCTGCTCTAAACTGGGGGTTCTTACATTGTGTAAGAGATCTCTATTCCATAGGAGTTCTTTGTCCTATACAGGAACAGGGGCAGGGTTTTTCTTCTATTCTGTAGTTCCCAAAGAGGACTTTTCAGACCTCTCTTAGACGTCAAGAGTCTATACAAGTTTCTCAGTGTTCCATTTTTTAGGATGGAAATTGGTCGTATCATCCTTCCATTGATACAGGAGGGTCGATTTATGATGACAGTGGATCTAATGGATGCATATCTGTATGTTCCTATCCACAGAGATCATCAACAGTTTCTGAGGTTTCACAAATATCAATTGCCGTGGGCAATTGCAAGAATGTACTTGAGTAGCACTCACCAGCAATTAATCTATTTAGGTCCAATGCTACCTTAGGTAAAGAAGCCCAAAGAGGGGCGATTAAAACTTAACTTTTATTATATTAGTTAAAATCTTTACAACACATTAAAATTCACAAACAGTGTGAGGTGAGGGAATGCTGCTCCAAGGAAGGAGTTAACCATTAGTATATTCTTGGTAAATCCAAGGGAGAATATCCTCACTATTGTGGGGTGCTACAATGTACCTCTGGTGTCACCCTTTTGTATATAAGGTCCTGAGTTATATCTCAGGTGTAGCTGATCCACCAATAGTTGTGTTAGTCCTCAGTGTGAGGGGTGTGATTACTACTTCTGATTTTTATTTTATTTTATTTTGGGAACCAAACTGTAACGGTCCCCAGCAATTCTTTGCCACTCCTTTGTTGGAAAATAAAATAGAATTACCACCTTACTAGCTGTGCTAGGGGGTCTCTCAGCTGCATCGTACTGGGTTAGGTAGATATGCATATATTTTTGGAGGTGGTATCTGGGGGGGCGATATAGCACGCCTATGTCAAGAAATCGTTATACCCACTTATCTACGTGGGTTCGAAGGTATTCCCCTGCTTATATGGAGGATCAGATTGGGCGTGCTACAGTATTAATCTGATATTACAGATATTCTGTACTTGTGTATAGATAGCTCTATATCTATACACAAGTACAGAATATCTGTAATATCAGATTAATACTGTAGCACGCCCAGTCTGATCCTCCATATAAGCAGGGGAATACCTTCGAACCCACGTAGATAAGTGGGTATAACGATTTCTTGACATAGGCGTGCTATATCGCCCCCCAGATACCACCTCCAAAAATATATGCATATCTACCTAACCCAGTACGATGCAGCTGAGAGACCCCCTAGCACAGCTAGTAAGGTGGCAATTCTATTTTATTTTCCAACAAAGGAGTGGCAAAGAATTGCTGGGGACCGTTACAGTTTGGTTCCCAAAATAAAATAAAAATCAGAAGTAGTAATCACACCCCTCACACTGAGGACTAACACAACTATTGGTGGATCAGCTACACCTGAGATATAACTCAGGACCTTATATACAAAAGGGTGACACCCGAGGTACATTGTAGCACCCCACAATAGTGAGGATATTCTCCCTTGGATTTACCAAGAATATACTAATGGTTAACTCCTTCCTTGGAGCAGCATTCCCTCACCTCACACTGTTTGTGAATTTTAATGTGTTGTAAAGATTTTAACTAATATAATAAAAGTTAAGTTTTAATCGCCCCTCTTTGGGCTTCTTTACCTAAGGTAGCATTGGACCTAAATAGATTAATTGCTGGTGAGTGCTACTCAAGTACATTCTTGCAATTGCCCACGGCAATTGATATTTGTGAGTTAGTCTTTCCCTATGTACAGCACCCGGTCTCCCCAATTACTATTGGTATTTCTCATATTCTGAGAAGAAATCTGAAAACCAGTGGGACACAGCATTGGTAGTGCCGTCGTCTTTCTCTTGTCAGTTTCTGAGGTTTGCCTTCTGAACAAACATTTTCAGTTCGTAGCTCTTACTTTCGGTCTGGCCATGGCACCCAGAATTCCACAATGGTTCTGGGGTCTCTGCTAGCGGTTCTAAGACCGCGGGGCATTTGGATGGCGGCTAGCTGGACAATATTCTAATCCAGGCGTCATCTTGTCTACAAACAAGGTCCCTTACCGACCTTGTGCTATCCTTCCTGAGAACTCACGGGTGGAAGGTTAATCTGTGAAGAGTTCCTTATTTCCAAAGACAAGGGTACCCTGCTTGGGAACTCGAATAGTCTCTGTATCCATGTGTATTTTTCTGACAAAGGTCAGAAAGTCAAGGATTCAGAATTCAAATCGAGCCCTTCAGTCCACTCCTCAGCCGTCAGTGGCTCTGTGCATGGAGGTAATCGGATTGATGGTGGCGGCAATGGACATCATACCGCTTGCTCGGTTTCACATCAGACATCTGCAGCTCTGCATGCTCAGGCAGTGGATTGGAATTATTCAGATTCGTCTCCTCGTATAACCCTAGAACAGGAGACGAGAGACTCTCTCAATGGTGGTTGTCTCTGGATCATCTATCCCAGGGGGCATGCTTTCGCAGACTTCCCTGGGTGAATGTGGTAGCGGTCGCCAGCCTTTTGGGATGGGGAGCTGTCTGGGGCGCTTTACAGTGCTCTGACTTTGTATAATGGTTAGAGCAACAACTTTAGACTTTGGCAACTCAGGTTTGATTCCCGTTACAGGGAAATACATTTTCAGAGTCTTTCCTTCCCATCAACATCCTAGAGCTGAGGGTAATCTTTTCTGCCTTTCAGACCTGGCCTCATTTTGGCTTTGGCCCAATTTATCAGGCCCATTATTGTCGTCTGTCAGTGATCCACATCCACAGGTGTGGACATCTGGGCGGTTTTTCTGTGCAGACTTTTCGTCCGGGAGAGTTGACACTCCTTCCGGAAATATTCTTCAATCTGATTCTCACATGGGGTCGGCTGGAGTTGGATCTCATGGCATCTTGTCGGACTGCCAAGTTCTCGAGCTACGGGTTCAGGTCCAGGGGTCCATAGTCCGATCTGATAGATGCCTTGGCAGCTTCTGAGTCCTTCAGCCTAGCATTTCTTTTTCCCCTGTTTACTCCTATCTTGAGTTATTTCTCGAATTAAGATAAGAGAAGGCATCCGTGATCCTCTCGCCCCTGCGTGGCTTCGCAGGATTTGCTTTGCTGATTTGCTGGACATGTTATCCTTGCCACTTTGGAAACTTCCTTGAGGAAGGACCTTCTCATTCAGGGGCCCTTCCTTCACCCAAAACTAGTTTCTCTGCAACTGGCTGCTTGGTGATTGATCGCTTAATTTTCTCCAAGCGGGGTTCTCTGGTTTGATCATAGATACCTTACTTCAGGTGCGTAAGCCTGTATCTAGGACGATTTACCATAAGATATAGCGGACTTACCTTTATTGGTGTGAATCCATAGTATACTCATGGAGTGGAGTTAGAATTCCCAGGTTTTTGTCTTTCTCCAAGGAGGATTGGAGAAGGGTTTTTCAGGGAGTTCCCTAAAGGGGCAGATTCTGCCTTATCTATTTTTTGCGCAAGCGTCTGGCAGATGTACCAGATGTTCAATCTTTAGCCAGGTTTTGACTAGAATCAGGTCTGTGTTTAAACCGGTTGTTCTTCCTTGAAGTTTGAATTTAGTTCTTAAAGTTCTTCAAGGGGTTCCGTTTGAACCTATGCATTCCATAGGTTTTAATTTGTTCTCTTGGAAGGTTTTGTTTCTGTTGGCATTTCTTCTGTTAGAAGAATCTCTGTCTGAGTTTTCAACATCTTTCTCTTTACCTTATTTTTCTTTTGAATAAGGTGGTTTTATGTACTATACTTGGTCTTCTTTCTCAAGTTGTTTCAGACGAGAACTTTATTAAGGAGAGTGTTGTTCTTTCCTTGTGTCCTACTCCTCCTTCTCAGACGGAACGTCTGCTGCTCAATTTAGACGTAGTCCGTGATTTAAAGTTCTACTTACAAGCGACTGAGGATTTTCGTTTTTCGTTTTCTTTGTCATTTTTTCAAGGAAACATAGGGGTCAGAAAGCTACGGCTACCTCTTTCGTTTTGGCTGAAGAGTGTCATCCGTTTTGCATATGAGACTGCTGGTCAGCATCCTCCTGAACAAATTTCGGCTCATTCCACTAGGCCTGTAGCTTCCTCATGGGCGTTCTGAAATGATGCTTCTGTTGACCAGATTTGCAAAGCTGCAGCTTGGTCGTCTCTTCACACTTTTTCCAAATTTACAATTTTGATGCTTTTGCCTCGGCGGAGGCTGTTTTTGGGAGGAAAGTTCTTCTAGCAGTGGTGCCTTCCGTTTAGGTTCCCTGTCTTGTCCCTCCCTTTCATCTGTGTACTATAGCTTTGGTATTGTATCCCACAAGTAAGGAGGAAATCCGTGGACTCATTGTATCTTGAAAAAGAAAAGGAAATTTATGCTTGCCTGATAAATGTATTTCTTTTTCGATACGATGAGTCCACGGCCCGTCCTGTTCTAATGAGACGGGTTATTATATTTTTGATAAACTTCAGACACCTCTGCACCTTGGCTTTTCCTTTCTCTTCCTAACTTCGGTCGAATGACTGGGTTGGGAGGGAAGGGAGGAGCTATTTATACAGCTCTGCTGTGGTGCTCTCTGCCTCCTCCTGCTGACCAGGAGGCGATATCCCACAAGTAAGGATGAAATCCGTGGACAACTCGTATCGAAAAAGAAATAAATTTATCAGGTAAGCATACATTTTCTTTTTCATATGCAGGGGGAGGCAGTTAGTGTCTGCTCTTTCTGTTTTTCCAGCCCCTTTCACTGGGTGCCCCAGCCTAACCTCATCAACAGTGCTAAATTGGGAGTTTAAATACATTTTTGAAGGTTTTATATTGGATTTTTAGATCAGCATCTGTGCATATTCTTCTTTATAGTAGTGTCTATTATATGCAGTTATATGAAAATTAGTGTACACTGTCCCTTTTAAAAGCGCAATGGTTGGGGCCAGGGCTTGGCGTACAAGCTGCAAAGCACTTTCTGAGGTAAATTCTAAATAAACTAACTGCAGATTTCAATACTGTTTCAATGGGTACTGTAGACTTCTGCCACTGAGGATATATATATATATATATATATATATATATATATATATATATATAGGTGCGTGTATGTATAGTTCTTAAGCATTTAATAATTTGATTTTGGTAGCAAAATGTGCAGGGTTTAGCTGTGCACCCCATTGAAAAGCTATATTTATATTATCTGCTTTGACCAATATGAACCAGATTTAAATGCACTAGTCTAAACAATCAGTGTGTAGTATATGCAGCAGGAAAACTAAAAAAAAGTAGTTATTTTTAAGTATTGTAGCTTCTGTTTGATAGTAGAAGCACAGTTTTGAGCAGTAAAATACAAGAAAAGCTGACAATGTATGTTGCATACCTTTTATTGCGCTTAAACCGTGTATTGGGAATTTTATTTTGAGCTTTCTTATTCCAGTTTCCTTGTGGAATCTTGTGTCACAAAAAATGTAGTTCTACTATAACCAAGCTTAAAGCAAACGATTGATTTTTAATTTGTATAATATTCTCAACTTTTAACTCTTTTAATCAAATTTGAGTTTGAATGCAGTGAAACGTAAATTTCAACATGGGGGCAACCATGACTAGCGGGAGGTGGGGAATAACTTCAGTACTGGGATTTTATGATGTATTTAGTGTTTGTCCCTTTTTAACATTTTAAAGATTGCAACTTAATTTGTAATACAGCCAGGTTGTGAAGTTTCAAACTACAAAATGAACTATATAAATGTTTGTGTGTGTAAAATGATTATATATATTTAATATATACACACAATATACCAATATAAGCAGATGGTTTGCTGTATTTATTCAGTGGCCATTAATTGTTAAAGCAGATGGTTTGCATTGTAATGGGATCCACCATTGAAGGCTGATCAATGTGTTGGTTTGATACTGTCAATTTGAAGTTGAACTGTCCCCTATTTTGGTTTGTTTGTTTTGTTTTTTTGTAATAACTGTGATGATTTGTAATGATATTTTGTAACTATTTTTTATATGCATTGTACATTACAGGGTAATATAAAAATTGTATTATATTGAACATGTGAATTTAAGTTAGTCTCTTTCCAAAATAATATATGAAAAACTAATAGTGAATGTGTGTTCAGTTAAAATAGTATGTGGAATTCTAATTCAGGAATACAGTATTAGATCAGAGCTTTTTATTGTTAGTATTTAATTGTTCCACAAACTCTAGCTATATTTGTTAAAAAGTAGACAGGAATCCTATTTCTCCAACATAGGTGTGTCCAGTCCACGGCGTCATCCTTACTTGTGGGATATTCTCTTCCCCAACAGGAAATGGCAAAGAGCCCAGCAAAGCTGGTCACATGATCCCTCATAGGCTCCGCCTACCCCAGTCATTCTCTTTGCCGTTGTACAGGCAACATCTCCACGGAGATGGCTTAGAGTTTTTTAGTGTTTAACTGTAGTTTTTATTATTCAATCAAGAGTTTGTTATTTTAAAATAGTGCTGGTATGTACTATTTACTCTGAAACAGAAAAGAGATGAAGATTTCTGTTTGTAAGAGGAAAATGATTTTAGCAACCGTTACTAAAATCGATGGCTGTTCCACACCGGACTGTTGAGAGGAATTAACTTCAGTTGAGGGAACAGTGAGCAGAATTTTACTGCTTGAGGTATGACACATTCTAACAAGACGATGTAATGCTGGAAGCTGTCATTTTCCCTATGGGATCCGGTAAGCCATTTTTATTACAGACAATAAATAAGGGCTTCACAAGGGCTTTTTAAGACTGTAGACATTTTCTGGGCTAAATCGATTCATATAATAAACATATTTAGCCTTGAGGAATCATTTTAATCTGGGTATTTTGTAAAATAATATCGGCAGGCACTGTTTGGGACACCTTATTCTCTAGGGGCTTTCCCTTATCATAGGCAGAGTTTCATTTTCGCGCCGGTATTGCGCACTTGTTTTTGAGAAGCATGACATGCAGTCGCATGTGTGAGGAGCTCTGATACATAGAAAAGACTTTCTGAAGGCGTCATTTGGTATCGTATTCCCCTTTGGGCTTGGTTGGGTCTCAGCAAAGCAGATACCAGGGACTGTAAAGGGGTTAAAGATAAAAACGGCTCCGGTTCCGTTATTTTAAGGGTTAAAGCTTCCAAATTTGGTGTGCAATACTTTTAAGGCTTTAAGACACTGTGGTGAAATTTTGGTGAATTTTGAACAATTCCTTCATACTTTTTCGCAATTGCAGTAATAAGTGTGTGCAGTTTAAAATTTAAAGTGACAGTAACGGTTTTATTTTAAAACGTTTTTTGTACTTTGTTATCAAGTTTATGCCTGTTTAACATGTCTGAACTACCAGATAGACTGTGTTCTGAATGTGGGGAAGGCAAGGTTCCTTCTCATTTAAATAGATGTGATTTATGTGACACAAAATTTAGAGAAAATGATGCCCAAGATGATTCCTCAAGTGAGGGGAGTAAGCATGGTACTGCATCATCCCCTCCTTCGTCTACACCAGTCTTGCCCACTCAGGAGGCCCCTAGTACATCTAGCGCGCCAATACTCCTTACTATGCAACAATTAACGGCTGTAATGGATAATTCTATCAAAAACATTTTAGCCAAAATGCCCACTTATCAGCGTAAGCGCGACTGCTCTGTTTTAGATAATACTGAAGAGCATGAGGACGCTGATGATATTGTTTCTGAAGGGCCCCTACACCAGTCTGAGGGGGCCAGGGAGGTTTTGTCTGAGGGAGAAATTTCAGATTCAGGGAAAATTTCTCAACAAGCTGAACCTGATGTGATTACATTTAAATTTAAGTTGGAACATCTCCGCGCTCTGCTTAAGGAGGTGTTATCCACTCTGGATGATTGTGAGAATTTGATCATCCCAGAGAAACTATGTAAAATGGACAAGTTCCTAGAGGTCCCGGGGCCCCCAGAAGCTTTTCCTATACCCAAGCGGGTGGCGGACATTGTAAATAAAGAATGGGAAAGGCCCGGTATACCTTTCGTCCCTCCCCCTATATTTAAAAAATTGTTTCCTATGGTCGACCCCAGAAAGGACTTATGGCAGACAGTCCCCAAGGTCGAGGGGGCGGTTTCTACTTTAAACAAACGCACCACTATACCCATAGAAGATAGTTGTGCTTTCAAAGATCCTATGGATAAAAAATTAGAAGGTTTGCTTAAAAAGATGTTTGTTCAGCAAGGTTACCTTCTACAACCAATTTCATGCATTGTCCCTGTCACTACAGCCGCGTGTTTCTGGTTCGATGAGCTAGAAAAGGCGATCACTAGTGATTCTCCTCCTTATGAGGAGATTATGGACAGAATCCGTGCTCTCAAATTGGCTAATTCTTTCACCCTAGACGCCACTTTGCAATTGGCTAGGTTAGCGGCGAAAAATTCTGGGTTTGCTATTGTGGCGCGCAGAGCGCTTTGGTTGAAATCTTGGTCAGCGGATGCGTCTTCCAAGAACAAATTGCTTAACATTCCTTTCAAGGGGAAAACGCTGTTTGGCCCTGACTTGAAAGAGATTATCTCTGATATCACTGGGGGCAAGGGCCACGCCCTTCCTCAGGATAGGTCTTTCAAGGCCAAAAATAAACCTAATTTTCGTCCCTTTCGTAGAAACGGACCAGCCCCAAGTGCTACGTCCTCTAAGCAAGAGGGTAATACTTCTCAAGCCAAGCCAGCCTGGAGACCAATGCAAGGCTGGAACAAGGGAAAGCAGGCCAAGAAACCTGCCACTGCTACCAAGACAGCATGAACTGTTGGCCCCCGATCCGGGACCGGATCTGGTGGGGGGAAGACTCTCTCTCTTCGCTCAGGCTTGGGCAAGAGATGTTCTGGATCCTTGGGCACTAGAAATAGTCTCCCAAGGTTATCTTCTGGAATTCAAAGGGCTTCCCCCAAGGGGGAGGTTCCACAGGTCTCAATTGTCTTCAGACCACATAAAAAAACAGGCATTCTTACATTGTGTAGAAGACCTGTTAAAAATGGGAGTGATTCATCCTGTTCCATTAGGGGAACAAGGGATGGGGTTCTACTCCAATCTGTTCGTAGTTCCCAAAAAAGAGGGAACGTTCAGACCAATCTTAGATCTCAAGATCCTAAACAAGTTTCTCAAGGTTCCATCGTTCAAAATGGAAACCATTCGAACAATTCTTCCTTCCATCCAGGAAGGTCAATTCATGACCACGGTGGATTTAAAGGATGCGTATCTACATATTCCTATCCACAAGGAACATCATCGGTTCCTAAGGTTCGCATTCCTGGACAAGCATTACCAGTTCGTGGCACTTCCTTTCGGATTAGCCACTGCTCCAAGGATTTTCACAAAGGTACTAGGGTCCCTTCTAGCGGTGCTAAGACCAAGGGGCATTGCAGTAGTACCTTACTTGGACGACATTCTGATTCAAGCGTCGTCCCTTCCTCAAGCAAAGGCTCACACGGACATAGTCCTGGCCTTTCTCAGATCTCACGGATGGAAAGTGAACGTAGAAAAGAGTTCTCTATCTCCGTCAACAAGGGTTCCCTTCTTGGGAACAATAATAGACTCCTTAGAAATGAGGATTTTTCTGACAGAGGCCAGAAAAACAAAACTTCTAAACTCTTGTCAAATACTTCATTCCGTTCCTCTTCCTTCCATAGCGCAGTGCATGGAAGTAATAGGTTTGATGGTAGCGGCAATGGACATAGTTCCTTTTGCGCGCATTCATCTAAGACCATTACAACTGTGCATGCTCAGTCAGTGGAATGGGGACTATACAGACTTGTCTCCGACGATACAAGTAAATCAGAGGACCAGAGATTCACTCCGTTGGTGGCTGTCCCTGGACAACCTGTCACAAGGGATGAACTTCCGCAGGCCAGAGTGGGTCATTGTCACGACCGACGCCAGTCTGATGGGCTGGGGCGCGGTCTGGGGACCCCTGAAAGCTCAGGGTCTTTGGTCTCGGGAAGAATCTCTTCTACCGATAAATATTCTGGAACTGAGAGCGATACTCAATGCTCTCAAGGCTTGGCCTCAGCTAGCAAAGGCCAAGTTCATACGGTTTCAATCAGACAACATGACGACTGTTGCGTACATCAACCATCAGGGGGGAACAAGGAGTTCCCTGGCGATGGAAGAAGTGACCAAAATCATTCAATGGGCGGAGACTCACTCCTGCCACCTGTCTGCAATCCACATCCCAGGAGTGGAAAATTGGGAAGCGGATTTTCTGAGTCGTCAGACATTACATCCGGGGGAGTGGGAACTCCATCCGGAAATCTTTGCCCAAATTACTCAACTGTGGGGCATTCCAGACATGGATCTGATGGCCTCTCGTCAGAACTTCAAGGTTCCTTGCTACGGGTCCAGATCCAGGGATCCCAAGGCGACTCTAGTAGATGCACTAGTAGCACCTTGGACCTTCAAACTAGCTTATGTATTCCCGCCGTTTCCTCTCATCCCCAGGCTGGTAGCCAGGATCAATCAGGAGAGGGCATCGGTGATCTTGATAGCTCCTGCGTGGCCACGCAGGACTTGGTATGCAGATCTGGTGAATATGTCATCGGCTCCACCATGGAAGCTACCTTTGAGACGAGACCTTCTTGTTCAAGGTCCTTTTCGAACATCCGAATCTGGTCTCACTCCAACTGACTGCTTGGAGATTGAACGCTTGATCTTATCAAAGCGAGGGTTCTCAGATTCTGTTATTGATACTCTTGTTCAGGCCAGAAAGCCTGTAACCAGAAAAATTTACCACGAAATATGGAAAAAATATATCTGTTGGTGTGAATCTAAAGGATTCCCTTGGGACAAGGTAAAAATTCCTAAGATTCTATCCTTTCTTCAAGAAGGATTGGAGAAAGGATTATCTGCAAGTTCCTTGAAGGGACAGATTTCTGCCTTGTCTGTGTTACTTCACAAAAAGTTGGCAGCTGTGCCAGATGTTCAAGCCTTTGTTCAGGCTCTGGTTAGAATCAAGCCTGTTTACAAACCTTTGACTCCTCCTTGGAGTCTCAACTTAGTTCTTTCAGTTCTTCAGGGGGTTCCGTTTGAACCCTTACATTCCGTTGATATTAAGTTATTATCTTGGAAAGTTTTGTTTTTGGTTGCAATTTCTTCTGCTAGAAGAGTTTCAGAATTATCTGCTCTGCAGTGTTCTCCTCCTTATCTGGTGTTCCATGCAGATAAGGTGGTTTTACGTACTAAACCTGGTTTTCTTCCGAAAGTTGTTTCTAACAAAAACATTAACCAGGAGATAGTCGTGCCTTCTTTGTGTCCGAATCCAGTTTCAAAGAAGGAACGTTTGTTGCACAATTTGGATGTTGTTCGCGCTCTAAAATTCTATTTAGATGCTACAAAGGATTTTAGACAAACATCTTCCTTGTTTGTTGTTTACTCTGGTAAAAGGAGAGGTCAAAAAGCAACTTCTACCTCTCTCTCTTTTTGGATTAAAAGCATCATCAGATTGGCTTATGAGACTGCCGGACGGCAGCCTCCTGAAAGAATCACAGCTCATTCCACTAGGGCTGTGGCTTCCACATGGGCCTTCAAGAACGAGGCTTCTGTTGATCAGATATGTCGGGCAGCGACTTGGTCTTCACTGCACACTTTTACCAAATTTTACAAGTTTGATACTTTTGCTTCTTCTGAGGCTATTTTTGGGAGAAAGGTTTTGCAAGCCGTGGTGCCTTCCATTTAGGTGACCTGATTTGCTCCCTCCCTTCATCCGTGTCCTAAAGCTTTGGTATTGGTTCCCACAAGTAAGGATGACGCCGTGGACCGGACACACCTATGTTGGAGAAAACAGAATTTATGTTTACCTGATAAATTACTTTCTCCAACGGTGTGTCCGGTCCACGGCCCGCCCTGGTTTTTTAATCAGGTCTGATAATTTATTTTCTTTAACTACAGTCACCACGGTATCATATGGTTTCTCCTATGCAAATATTCCTCCTTTACGTCGGTCGAATGACTGGGGTAGGCGGAGCCTAGGAGGGATCATGTGACCAGCTTTGCTGGGCTCTTTGCCATTTCCTGTTGGGGAAGAGAATATCCCACAAGTAAGGATGACGCCGTGGACCGGACACACCGTTGGAGAAAGTAATTTATCAGGTAAACATAAATTCTGTTTTGCATTTTTATTAGCTTAGCAAAAAGTTGTATTTTTACTTACCCTAGCTAATAGCGCTGAGAGATACCTTCCTAAATGTGGAATAGAATTGACCACTCTCCCTTCCCCACCCTGGCACCAAAAATTCAATACACAAATAAGAGAAAAAGAAGATAAAGCCTGTGGCACACATTAGAAAGAATTGCCTAAACATACGAGGAATAGGGTCAACAATTATTGCGAGTGTACATCTAGCGAGAGGCATTTGTTAAGCCCACGGATATCCCACTGTTGTGGTGCTCACAAAATCAGATTATATATTTGATTACTAGGAGGAGGAGAAGACAAGGGGCGCCAACATAGTGGAAATCGTATACATAAGAAGAAAAATATTATGCGATAAAACTACTCACAAACAGAGTGGCACCTTGAGTGAACTAGGTGCATGCAGGCAGACTGACATTCGGTGTCCAGCAGTCAGTACGCTGGGGGTCTCACCCGGGAGACCTATGAAGGGGGAGGTAAGCAGCTGTGAAGATGAAGGTGCCGGATCACCAACGGAGGTGTTCAATGAGCTGTGGTATTCTCCCCAAGAAACCCTGCTCACACAATCGAGCTCTGTCCCAAACAAACTGACAGCGTCGGTGAAAAGAGATATATATTTTATCTCTTTTCACTGACGCTGTCAGTTTGTTTGGGACAGAGCTCGATCGTGTGAGCAGTGTTTCTTGGGGAGAATACCACAGCTCATTGAACACCTCTGTTGGTGATCCTTCATCTTCACAGCTGCTTACCTCCCCCTTCATAGGTCTCCCGGGTGAGACCCCCAGCGTACTGACTGCTGGACACCGAATGTCAGTCTGCCTGCATGCACCTAGTTCACTCAAGGTGCCACTCTGTTTGTGAGTAGTTTTATCGCATAATATTTTTCTTCTTATGTATACGATTTACACTATGTTGGCGCCCCTTGTCTTCTCCTCCTCCTAGATATCCTGACCCACCACACCGTGGACACAAGTGGAGCAAGCCAAGCATCTGAATTAATCCAAATTAACATATCCTTTTTATTTGTGAATTGGACATTTTATCTGGACACTGACATATATTTTTTCTTGAACTTTCACACTTGTTATCATTGATATATTTTATATATATTTTTATTTTTGCACTTATTGTCACTCATCAAGAATTTGTTTACAAGTTTATTTGATACATATGTTGCTATTCTTGAAGATTTAAATACATTTTTGTATCATTGGGTTTAACTTATAGTTATAATATATTTTAAGAACAAGAAACCAATGGGTTTAATCTAATATCACTGGTTTTCATATGAGCGCATCCTCTTAGTTTTTTCCTTTTGAAATTACTTATATCATATATTTTATTACGGATCTTTTTAACTCGCTAGATATGTCACAATGGGCCTCTAATTTTCCTTTTTTTTTGGCTCTGTTTTCAGTTGAAGCCACTGTTGCTACAAATGATTGTCACTTTTGTTTTTATTTGGTATATTTAGCTTAACAGTGTATTTTCTCCAGATAACCAGGCAGTTCTACTAGTATTTTTCTCTTTTTTTAATTGTTTTAAATTAGTATCTTATTGATACTTCTTAATATCATTAAAATGTATGTTTTATCCTTTAGTCTCTTTTCCCGGTATGTTAAGGTAATTCTTTCTAGTGTGTGCCAAGGGGTTTATCTTTTCTTCTGCTTTTTTTGTGTATTGAATCATTATGTGATATTTACCCAGGCACCCCTGGGAAACAAAGGAGTGTATGGGAAAAGAATAGAGATCTACTTCAAAATAGGATTATGGTTCTTTGCTTCCCACTGTCTTATCAAATGGTATAAGGCATTATTTACACAGGAATCACTTCTGGTCCCACTAAGTAGCTTCCAGAGCTTGGGCTGACAGTCTTCTGGATTGTGAGGTTGGTTGCAGTCCAGTACCACTTAAAGGGATGTGAAACCCATAATATTTCTTTCATGATTCAGATAGAGAATACATTTTTAAACAACTTTCCAATTACTACTTTTATTTAATTTGCTTCCTTTTCTTGTTATCCTTTGCTGAAAGGTTTATCTAGGCAAGTTTAGTAGCAGTAAAGAACCTAGGTTCAAGCTGCTGATTGGTGGCTGAATATATATATATATATATATATATATATATACACACACACACACACAGATTGTCATCGGCTCACCCATGTGTTCAGTTAGAAATCTTTAGTGCATTGCTGATTCTTCAACAAATGATACCAAGAGAATTAAACAAATTAGATAATAGAAGTAAAGTATAAAATTGTTTAAAATTGTATTCTCTAACTGAATCATGAAAGAAAATTGTTGGGTTTCATGTCCCTTTAAGGCTGACCTTCTCATGTGCAAAACTTATTGTTGCAACTAGAACACACATCTAACAGGCATTTCCCATCCTTAATGGAAGAATTTGTCTGGATACCAAAAAAGAAAATTTATGCTTACCTGATAAAAGATCCTGATTAATGTTCCTGTCTGAAACAACCTTAGGAAGAAAACCTAGTTTAGTACGTAAAACTACCTTATCTGAATGGAAAATAAGGTAAGGCGAATTGTATTGCAACGCTGATAGCTCAGACACTCTTCGAGCTTAAGAAATAGCAACAAGAAATAAAACTTTCCAAGATAACAACTTAATATCTAAGGAATGCATAGGCTCAAACGGAGCCCCTTGAAGAACTTTAAGAACTAAAATTAGACTCCATGGAGGAATAACTGGTTTGAACACAGGCCTGATCCTAACCAAGGCCTGACAAAAGGATTGTACATTTGGGACATCTGCCAGACGTTTGTATAACAAAATAGATGAGCAGATATCTAACCCTTTAGGGAACTTATGGATAAACCCTTCTCCAAACCTCCTTGGAGAAAAGACAGAATTCTGGCAATCCTAACTCTACTCCATGAGTAGCCCTTGGATTCACACCAATAGAGATATTTATGCCATATCTTATGGTTTATCTTTCTAGTTACAGGCTTACGTGCCTGAATCAAGGTCTCTATGACCGAATCCGAAAAACCCCACTTGGATAGGATTAAGCGTTCAATCTCCAAGCAGTCAGCTTCAGAGAAACTAGATTTGGGTGAAGGAAAGGTTCTTGAATAAGAAGGTCCTTCCTCAACGGAAGTCTCCAAGGTGGTAGAGATGACATGTCCACCAGATCGGCATACCAAATCCTGCGAGGCCAAGCAGGAGCAATGAGGATCACCGATGCCCTCTCCTGTTTGATTCGTGCAATGACCCGAGGCAGAAGCGCAAACGGGGGAAACCGGTTTGCTAGGCTGAAGGACTAAGGAACTGCCAGAGTTCTGCCTGGGGATCCCTGGACCTCGGCCCGTATCTCGGGAGCTTGGCATTCTGACGAGATGCCATGAGATTTAACTCCGACCGACCCCATTTGAGAATCAGTTTGGAGAACACTTCCGGATGGAGTTCCCACTCTCCTGGATGAAAAGTCTGTCTGCTCAGAAAGTCCGCCTCCCAGTTGTCCACCCCTGGGATGTGGATCACTGACAGATGGCAAGAATGGGCCTCTGCCCACTGAATTATCTTGGCTACCTTGGTCATCGCTGATGATTGATGTAAGCCACTGTCGTTATGTTGTCCAACTGGAATCTGATGAACTGTGCCAAAGCCAACTGAGAAAGTGTTAATTTTAAACAACCTATCCCAAAATTGGAAAAAGATTATTGAAATTACCTTGGCGCTGCAACAAGTGCAGCTAAAACTAGTGATAAGATATATTGTGATACAGGTCAAGATCACAAAGTCTAAAAAGCTTGACCTCAGTAATTTAATACAATGTAAAACTTATTAATACAATAATCACAAACAAGTATAATATACAAAAATATAAAAAGCTGATCAGCAATTGATAATAAAATTGCAACAAAGATTTAGTATAGTTGCAACAGAAATTTGATATAAAACTGAAACAAATGTAACAAACAATTTGACAGTGTGAAAAACAAAGGCTAAATATAAAAGAAAAATGTCAGTGTAGCATCAAAAATAAACAATTAAAAATGACAGACAAAATGAGCCCTGAAGCTAATCCAGACGATGAAATCCAGAATGAAAATATTCGGCATCCACAGCTGATTTCTTGAAAAGCAAGATGAAGCTGGAACTACAAATGGATCCAAATCAAACAGAGGCAGAAAACCAAAATTAAGGTGTTCACTTTTACTTACACCATGTCTTGGTTTCTGCAGTGGCGATGAATCCCTTTTAGCGAGCTGTAGCGGAGCCGGGCAAGCCTGGGAAGCGATACCGTATTTCCTTGGGTTATTCCGCTCGAATTTGAAGCAAACACAGAAGCCGGTCTGTGAAAGTGGTGTGGTGTCAGGTAACGTCAGTGGGAGGAGCAACACGTTTCAGCCCGGTCAGGGCCTTTGTCAAGCTCCAGAAAGGTGTGATACAGGAGCTTTTAAACCTGTATAAGCTATGCTCATTGGTTAAAAACCACTGGTAGGAGTGCCTTATACACAGAAGACATAATAATAACAACAATTGCGCTGAAATATAATACAAACAAAACAAAACTATAAGTTAATTATTAATACGTCACTGTGCATTATCTCTCAATAGTTGATATCCTTATAATAAATGATAAATATAAAAATAAATACTTTATACATACTTCTATAACGATTATAAAACAATAGTCAGAACTGGTTTTCTACTGTTACTGAGGCCAAATTATGAAAAAAATACATTTGTTTTCCTTCTTTGTGTAAAAAATGCTGACATGTATCACAGAACATCCAATCAGTTACCTCCAAAATTGAAGATTGATATAATACAATAATAACAAATGAATGAAAAAAAAAATATATATATAATATGGAATTTAAATGAATAAAAAATGAAAAATAAAAAATAATAATTTGATATATATATATATATATATATATATATATATATATATATATATATATATATATATATATATATATAGAAACAAAAAGAGGGGGGACAATCTGCGCTTAGGAATAATATAGCTGCACTTTCAACAATGTACCAGGATATTAAATAATATACCAAGATATCAGTGATTAATGATGGTGTGACCATACGAGAGTAATCAAATACAGTAATATCAATGAATAATTCTCCGATCATACACTGAACATTACACAATGACGATCAATCTAGCACTGTAATGAGTTACTCACATAGGTAATGAGTATGTGTATATATATATATATATATATATATATATATATATATATACATACACAATAGTATCACTAAGACACATGTAAAGTCCAGCTATCCTGTAAATAAATATAAGTTGGCTGTAGATTAAATAGTCTGTATGGACTTATAAAAAACAGTTCCCTTGTGCCAGTAAATCTTTGCTGCTTCGTCTGGAGGTTAGGAGTATCCTCTTGAACAAGCGGATTCTCGTGGGTTTCTGGAAAAGAAGATGTGAAGAAGCGCACAAGAAAGGCACCACTAGTGAAGCCTGTAGGTACAGATGCTCAAATAATAAGATGCAATTAAACCACTCACGTGATTCAACCTCAATTTGTATGAGGTATCAATCGGACCCAGGTTCTAGCTGTTTCCTCCTTGAATGTTCCTTTTCTGTTTGCCACCTATGAGCCCTGTATTCCTGGGCTGTGCAGAAGTCGTCTCTGAGATCTTTAAAAAAGAGGTGTGGATCTGCATCCACTGCAGCACTCAGGGGCAGGTGTAGGGGCAGAACAAAAGGGGAGTGCAAATATATGTATTCAAACAATATATTTATTGGTGCAGAATATAGACATGTGTAAACATACCAAACATACAAAGTCACAAGTTATTTCCAGTGACTGATAAAATGCAGCACTAACCGGTATAACAACAGTCTAACAAGGAGATCTGTCTAGCTACCGTTAATTCGCTGCTGTGTGATTAAATGAAATAACAAACCCTCTCTCAGCTCGATACCAGCTTGCCCCCGACCACACAACCAGGTGTGTGATACGGAGAGCTGGGGGTTATCGGCATGTACGGAGAAGTGGGTGATGAGTGTGGCGGGGGGCGGAGCCTTATGCGTTTCGCAACGCTATTGGTTGCTTAGTCCTATCAATACAAAAAATATACTATGAATAAAAAAAAAAAATAATAAAAAATTAATTAGGGGTGGCCTTGGGGGGTTATAAAGCACTGCAGAGAACAAAAGATCTTAATCCCTAAGATAACATGTCAAAATCAATATTCAGACCATTAGGATGTAAAGTTTTTAAATCAAAAATCCATTTTGTTTCTTTTTTTAATAAGTTCGGACTGTGTGTTTCCACCTCTCCAATTATGCTTTACTCTTTCTATTCCCATAAAGGAGAAATGTGCAAGATTGCCATTATTACATGCCGCAAAATGTTTTGGCACGGGAAGATCTTTATTCCTATCTAGAATGTAATTCTATGAAAAGCAATTGCTTTTCATAGAATTACAAGAAACTTTGTACAGGTGGCCCTCGATTTACACCGGTTCAATTTGCGCCGTTTCAGAATAACAACCTTTTTTTTCAGTCATGTGACTGCTATTAAAAAGCATTGAGAAGCATTGCATTGATTAAAATAGCCAGAAGGTGGAGCTGTCTGCTTGTGTTGTAGCAAAGATACACACAAGAAGGCTGAAATGAATCAGTGTAGCTAGCTAGACATGAGCTATCGAGCAGCTTTCATAGGAACAAGATCTTCCTATCTATAAATCAGTCCAGATTGAAATGCATAGAAAGAAATGCAAGTAAAGTCTGTGTTGTGTGATTATTTCATAAGGTTTATAATGCAGTTTAGCAAATGTTTTTGTTCATTTAACTTAGTTTAATTATATATTCTGTGTTGTGTGATTATTTGATATTGTTTATAATGCTGTTTAGCATTTAAAGTCTTCATTTCAAAGCTTTAAAAATTATGTATTAGGTGTACTTATGACAATTTTGAGAGGGGTTTGGAACCTAACTCCCTCACTTCCCATTGACTTACATTATAAACTGGGTTTCAATTAACAACGGTTTCGATTTACAACCATTCCTTCTGGAACCTAACCCCGGCGTAAACTGAGGGCTACCTGTACTGTGTTTTGGACAATTGGCACAGTTCCTGAATTAGCTATAGATTGTGCTACTGAACCTTATATCATTATTTCTTTCATGTAATTAGCAAGAGTCCATGAGCTAGTGACGTATGGGATATACATTCCTACCAGGAGGGGCAAAGTTTCCCAAACCTCAAAATGCCTATAAATACACCCCTCACCACACCCACAATTCAGTTTTACAAACTTTGCCTCCGATGGAGGTGGTGAAGTAAGTTTGTGCTAGATTCTACGTTGATATGCGCTCCGCAGCAAGTTGGAGCCCGGTTTTCCTCTCAGCGTGCAGTGAATGTCAGAGGGATGTGAGGAGAGTATTGCCTATTTGAATGCAGTGATCTCCTTCTACGGGGTCTATTTCATAGGTTCTCTGTTATCGGTCGTAGAGATTCATCTCTTACCTCCCTTTTCAGATCGACGATATACTCTTATATATACCATTACCTCTGCTGATTCTCGTTTCAGTACTGGTTTGGCTATCTGCTATATGTAGATGAGTGTCCTGGGGTAAGTAAGTCTTATTTTCTGTGACACTCCAAGCTATGGTTGGGCACTTTGTTTATAAAGTTCTAAATATATGTATTCAAACATTTATTTGCCTTGACTCAGAATGTTCAACTTTCCTTATTTTCAGACAGTCAGTTTCATATTTGGAATAATGCATTTTAATTTAACTTTTTCTTACCTTAAAATTTGACTTTTTCCCTGTGGGCTGTTAGGCTCGCGGGGGCTGAAAATGCTTCATTTTATTGCGTCATTCTTGGCGCGGACTTTTTTGGCGCAAAAATTCTATTTCCGTTTCCGGCGTCATACGTGTCGCCGGAAGTTGCGTCATTTTTTTGACGTTATTTTGCGCCAAAAATGTCGGCGTTCCGGATGTGGCGTCATTTTTGGCGCCAAAAAGCATTTAGGCGCCAAATAATGTGGGCGTCTTATTTGGCGCGAAAAAATATGGGCGTCGCTTTTGTCTCCACATTATTTAAGTCTCATTTTTTATTGCTTCTGGTTGCTAGAAGCTTGTTCTTTGGCATTTTTTCCCATTCCTGAAACTGTCATTTAAGGAATTTGATCAATTTTGCTTTATATATATGTTGTTTTTTCTCTTACATATTGCAAGATGTCTCACGTTGCATCTGAGTCAGAAGATACTACAGGAAAATCGCTGTCAAGTGCTGAATCTACCAAAGCTAAGTGTATCTGCTGTAAACTTTTGGTAGCTATTCCTCCAGCTGTTGTTTGTATTGATTGTCATGACAAACTTGTTAAAGCAGATAATATTTCCTTTAGTAAAGTACCATTGCCTGTTGCAGTTCCTTCAACATCTAAGGTGCAGAATGTTCCTGATAATATAAGAGATTTTGTTTCTGAATCCATAAAGAAGGCTATGTCTGTTATTTCTCCTTCTAGTAAACGTAAAAAATCTTTTAAAACTTCTCTCCCTACAGATGAATTTTTAAATGAACATCATCATTCTGATTCTGATGATTCCTCTGGTTCAGAGGATTCTGTCTCAGAGGTTGATGCTGATAAATCTTCATATTTATTTAAAATGGAATTTATTCGTTCTTTACTTAAAGAAGTACTAATTGCTTTAGAAATAGAGGATTCTGGTCCTCTTGATACTAATTCTAAACGTTTAGATAAGGTATTTAAAGCTCCTGTGGTTATTCCAGAAGTTTTTCCTGTTCCTAATGCTATTTCTGCAGTAATTTCCAAAGAATGGGATAATTTGGGTAATTCATTTACTCCTTCTAAACGTTTTAAGCAATTATATCCTGTGCCGTCTGACAGATTAGAATTTTGGGACAAGATCCCTAAAGTTGATGGGGCTATTTCTACCCTTGCTAAACGTACTACTATTCCTACGTCAGATGGTACTTCGTTTAAGGATCCTCTAGATAGGAAAATTGAATCCTTTCTAAGAAAAGCTTATCTGTGTTCAGGTAATCTTCTTAGACCTGCTATATCTTTGGCTGATGTTGCTGCAGCTTCAACTTTTTGGTTGGAAACTTTAGCGCAACAAGTAACACATCGTGATTCTCATGATATTATTATTCTTCTTCAGCATGCTAATAATTTTATCTGTGATGCCATTTTTGATATTATCAGAGTTGATGTCAGGTTTATGTCTCTAGCTATTTTAGCTAGAAGAGCTTTATGGCTTAAAACTTGGAATGCTGATATGGCTTCTAAATCAACTTTACTTTCCATTTCTTTCCAGGGTAACAAATTATTTGGTTCTCAGTTGGATTCCATTATTTCAACTGTTACTGGTGGGAAAGGAACTTTTTTACCACAGGATAAAAAATCTAAAGGTAAAAACAGGGCTAATAATCGTTTTCGTTCCTTTCGTTTCAACAAAGAACAAAAGCCTGATCCTTCATCCTCAGGAGCAGTTTCAGTTTGGAGACCATCTCCAGTCTGGAATAAATCCAAGCCAGCTAGAAAGGCAAAGCCTGCTTCTAAGTCCACATGAAGGTGCGGCCCTCATTCCAGCTCAGCTGGTAGGGGGCAGGTTACGTTTTTTCAAGGAAATTTGGATCAATTCTGTTCACAATCTTTGGATTCAGAGCATTGTTTCAGAAGGGTACAGAATTGGTTTCAAGTTGAGACCTCCTGCAAAGAGATTTTTTCTTTCCCGTGTCCCAGTAAATCCAGTAAAAGCTCAAGCATTTCTGAAATGTGTTTCAGATCTAGAGTTGACTGGAGTAATTATGCCAGTTCCAGTTCCGGAACAGGGGATGGGGTTTTATTCAAATCTCTTCATTGTACCAAAGAAGGAGAATTCTTTCAGACCAGTTCTGGATCTAAAAATATTGAATCGTTATGTAAGGATACCAACGTTCAAGATGGTAACTGTAAGGACTATCTTACCTTTTGTTCAGCAAGGGAATTATATGTCCACAATAGATTTACAGGATGCATATCTGCATATTCCGATTCATCCAGATCATTATCAGTTCCTGAGATTCTCGTTTCTGGACAAGCATTACCAATTTGTGGCTCTGCCGTTTGGCCTAGCTACAGCTCCAAGAATTTTTACAAAGGTTCTCGGTGCCCTGCTGTCTGTAATCAGAGAACAGGGTATTGTGGTATTTCCTTATTTGGACGATATCTTGGTACTTGCTCAGTCTTTACATTTAGCAGAATCTCATACGAATCGACTTGTGTTGTTTCTTCAAGATCATGGTTGGAGGATCAATTTACCAAAAAGTTCTTTGATTCCTCAGACAAGGGTAACTTTTCTGGGTTTCCAGATGGATTCAGTGTCCATGACTCTGTCTTTAACAGACAAGAGACGTCTAAAGTTGATTGCAGCTTGTCGAAACCTTCAGTCACAATCATTCCCTTCGGTAGCCTTATGCATGGAAATTCTAGGTCTTATGACTGCTGCATCGGACGCGATCCCCTTTGCTCGTTTTCACATGCGACCTCTTCAGCTCTGTATGCTGAAGCAATGGTGCAAGGATTACACGAAGATATCTCAATTAATATCTTTAAAACCGATTGTTCGACACTCTCTAACATGGTGGACAGATCACCATCGTTTAATTCAGGGGGCTTCTTTTGTGCTTCCGACTTGGACTGTAATTTCAACAGATGCAAGTCTCACAGGTTGGGGAGCTGTGTGGGGATCTCTGACGGCACAAGGAGTTTGGGAATCTCAGGAGGTGAGATTACCGATCAATATTTTGGAACTCCGTGCAATTTTCAGAGCTCTTCAGTTTTGGCCTCTTCTGAAGAGAGAATCGTTCATTTGTTTTCAGACAGACAATGTCACAACTGTGGCATACATCAATCATCAAGGAGGGACTCACAGTCCTCTGGCTATGAAAGAAGTATCTCGAATTTTGGTTTGGGCGGAATCCAGCTCCTGTCTAATCTCTGCGGTTCATATCCCAGGTGTAGACAATTGGGAAGTGGATTATCTCAGTCGCCAAACGTTGCATCCGGGCGAATGGTCTCTTCACCCAGAGGTATTTCTTCAGATTGTTCAAATGTGGGAACTTCCAGAAATAGATCTGATGGCGTCCCATCTAAACAAGAAACTTCCCAGGTATCTGTCCAGATCCCGGGATCCTCAGGCGGAGGCAGTGGATGCATTATCTCTTCCTTGGAAGTATCATCCTGCCTATATCTTTCCGTCTCTAGTTCTTCTTCCAAGAGTAATCTCCAAGATTCTGAAGGAATGCTCGTTTGTTCTGCTGGTAGCTCCGGCATGGCCTCACAGGTTTTGGTATGCGGATCTTGTCCGGATGGCCTCTTGCCAACCGTGGACTCTTCCGTTAAGACCAGACCTTCTGTCACAAGGTCCTTTTTTCCATCAGGATCTGAAATCCTTAAATTTAAAGGTATGGAGATTGAACGCTTGATTCTTGGTCAAAGAGGTTTCTCTGACTCTGTGATTAATACTATGTTACAGGCTCGTAAATCTGTATCTCGAGAGGTATATTATAGAGTCTGGAAGACTTATATTTCTTGGTGTCTTTCTCATCATTTTTCCTGGCATTCTTTTAGAATACCGAGAATTTTACAGTTTCTTCAGGATGGTTTAAATAAGGGTTTGTCCGCAAGTTCTTTGAAAGGACAAATCTCTGCTCTTTCTGTTCTTTTTCACAGAAAGATTGCTATTCTTCCTGATATTCATTGTTTTGTACAAGCTTTGGTTCGTATAAAACCTGTCATTAAGTCAATTTCTCCTCCTTGGAGTTTGAATTTGGTTCTGGGAGCTCTTCAAGCTCCTCCGTTTGAACCTATGCATTCATTGGACATTAAATTACTTTCTTTTAAAGTTTTGTTCCTTTTGGCCATCTCTTCTGCCAGAAGAGTTTCTGAATTATCTGCTCTTTCTTGTGAGTCTCCTTTTCTGATTTTTCATCAGGATAAGGCGGTGTTGCGAACTTCTTTTGAATTTTTACCTAAAGTTGTGAATTCCAACAACATTAGTAGAGAAATTGTGGTTCCTTCATTATGTCCTAATCCTAAGAATTCTAAGGAGAAATCGTTGCATTCTTTGGATGTTGTTAGAGCTTTGAAATATTATGTTGAAGCTACGAAATCTTTTCGTAAGACTTCTAGTCTATTTGTTATCTTTTCCGGTTCTAGAAAAGGCCAGAAAGCTTCTGCCATTTCTTTGGCATCTTGGTTGAAATCTTTAATTCATCTTGCCTATGTTGAGTCGGGTAAAACTCCGCCTCAGAGAATTACAGCTCATTCTATTAGGTCAGTTTCTACTTCCTGGGCGTTTAGGAATGAAGCTTCGGTTGACCAGATTTGCAAAGCAGCAACTTGGTCCTCTTTGCATACTTTTACTAAATTCTACCATTTTGATGTATTTTCTTCTTCTGAAGCAGTTTTTGGTAGAAAAGTACTTCAGGCAGCGGTTTCAGTTTGAATCTTCTGCTTCTGTTTTTCGTTAAACTTTATTTTGGGTGTGGATTATTTTCAGCAGGAATTGGCTGTCTTTATTTTATCCCTCCCTCTCTAGTGACTCTTGTGTGGAAAGATCCACTTCTTGGGTAGTCATTATCCCATACGTCACTAGCTCATGGACTCTTGCTAATTACATGAAAGAAAACATAATTTATGTAAGAACTTACCTGATAAATTCATTTCTTTCATATTAGCAAGAGTCCATGAGGCCCGCCCTTTTTTTGTGGTGGTTATGATTTTGTATAAAGCACAATTATTCCAATTCCTTATTTTATATGCTTTCGCACTTTTTTATCACCCCACTTCTTGGCTATTCGTTAAACTGAATTGTGGGTGTGGTGAGGGGTGTATTTATAGGCATTTTGAGGTTTGGGAAACTTTGCCCCTCCTGGTAGGAATGTATATCCCATACGTCACTAGCTCATGGACTCTTGCTAATATGAAAGAAATGAATTTATCAGGTAAGTTCTTACATAAATTATGTTTTTATATCGATATAATATTAAAAGTTAGGGATCTGCCTCTTCAGATTGGTTTAGGAAAAAAACTAAAATACCTTCTTAATATGAGGGAGTCTACGACCTCATTCCATGTGGGAAATACAGAACCTGGCCACCAGGAGGAGGCAAAGACACCCCAGACAAAGGCTTAAATACCTCCCCCACTTCCCCCACCCCCCAGTCATTCTTTGCCTTTCGTCACAGGAGGCTGGCAGAGAAGTGTCAGAAGATACGGAGTAGTTCCTTATGGAGGGTAGTACTCTTCGGAATGGCACTGGAGCTTTAAGTAGTCTTGTCAGCCTCTCAGTGAGAGAAACGAAAAAGTCCCAGAATGGAACCAAAAAGAGGCGCGCTAAAATAAATTTGTCAAAGTTCAAATGTTACCAGTCTTGATTGAAGACAAGGGTTTCAACAGACCCATATACAAAGTCCTTGATGATGAATAGGACCTTCAATATGTATGGCAGGGCAGCTCTTCTTGACACAGTACGGGTAAGCATTTCCATTTTTTCTGATTCAGCAAATTGCACGAAATGGATTACACTATGAGGGGCCCTCTCTCTGTTCTTACATTCTCAGTGAGAGCATTGGCAAATGTTAGTCTGGAGATGCAGGGAGAGTCTTTCTGCGAACCCATCCAGACACGTATTAACAGCTCCTAAGCAATCAGTGTTGACGAGTTTCACTGCCTGCTTCTATCACTCAAGTCCATGTCAGGAGCGATGCTACAAGACTGTTAAACTTGAGAGGCTGTATTTCTCTTCCACGGCACAGATTCCGGTAAGATCGTTTCATTTTTATACACTCATGATAACGCAAGAAGACAGGGTTACAGTGTGACTCCTTTTATCTGCATGGAATCAAGGGTTAATACCTTTAGAAGGGGGTTATTGAACAGAGGGGATTAATCACATAATTGTTTCTCTTTGTATATTTTATGCTGCGATATGTCTGAGATGAGGCTCTGGTAGTGGTTGGAACATAATTTAGCTGTGCAACCTGTTAGGCTTGGCACTCTTTTTACTGTAGCAGGGGCGGTCCTGCATAGCGCACCACGTGACCGGGTGTGGTCACACTGATTTCCTCTTCTTCCTGAACGTGCGGTTTACCGGAGACAAAGACGGTTTCTCTGTTGGGCCTGGGTCATAGGAGGTGATGAGTGCCCCAGCCATTGGGGGTATAAAGGTGCCTGTTATCGTTTTTTTCTATAGTCCGATTGTAAGCGAAAGCTATGGAGTACTCTGACATGTTGGAAGCTACTTCCTCTTTACCTAAGTCTAATTTCTGTTTATATTGTGAGGAGGCTACGGTATACCCGCCTGCTCAATTATGTTTCACATGCCTTGATAAGGTTATATTGTCAAAGAAAGTCAATATGTTTATTGCCACTGAGCCGTCCACCTCTGAGTCTCCTTCCCGTGAGGTGCACACCCTACAGTCATTTCAAATTACACATGCAGCTTCTCGTAGCACTCCTAATCCTCCATCGGGAGGGCCCCTTTTCCTTCTTAATACAGGGAGAGTCCACAGCTGCATTCATTACTTTTGGGAAATGCAGAACCTGGCCACCAGGAGCAGGCAAAGACACCCCAGCCAAAGGCTTAAATACCTCCCCTACTTCCCTCATCCCCCCGTTATTCTTTGCCTTTCATAACAGGAGGTTGGCAGAGAAGTGTTAGAAGATTACGGAAGGGTATCTGCCCTTCGAGATGGAACTGGAGTTTTAAGTGGTCTTGTCAGCCTCTCAGTGAGAGCATTGATGAAAGTTAGAGTCTGGAAATGCAGGGAGAGTCTTTCTGCGAAACCATCCAGACTCATATTAACAGCTCCTTAAGCAATCAGCGTTGACAAGTTTCGCTGCCTGCTTCTCTCAAGTCCATGTTAGAAGCGCTGCTACAATCTGTCAAACTTGAAGGACCGTGTTGCTGTTCCACAGCATAGATTCCGGTGATTGTTTCATTTTTTTACACACATTTTAACGATAGAAGACAGGGTCACAGTGGGACTCCTTTATCTTTATGGAATCAAGGGTTAATTTCTCCTGAGTGGGATTATTGAACAGTGGGGTTTTTTAATCATATTTGTTATGTGATTTTGACTGCTTATGTGTAGACGTTTTGGGGCTCTTCGTTTTGAGAACTGTGCAGTTTTATTTAGCTGGCGCGCTTTTCCTTAGTAGGGGCGGTCCAGCATGATGCACCATGTGACCGGAAGTGGTCACATTTTGTTTATCTGCAGAGAGGTGGTGAGTGCCCCAGCCATTGGGGGTATACGGTGACAGTTGTTTTGGTTTTGTCTGTTTTTTCAGAATTTAATTTAGACATGGAGGATTCTGATGTGTTTTAGGGGGATTCCTCTGATACAGAATTTGATACCTGCCTATATTGTGAGGAGGCCCGGGTAACCCTGTTATGTTCCGTATGCCGCAATAGGGTGTTCTCATCAACCAATGTTGAGATGTTAGAGACCACTGAGCCATCCACCTCTGAGGATTCTTTGCCCCGTGAGCTGTGTTCCCTAGAATCTTCTGTTCCTACACATGCAGTTTTCCTGAATACCGCTGCTCCTTCGCCTGAAGGCGACTATTTTCCACCAGAGGTTACTGTGCAGTTCTGCATGGCCATCTCTATGGCTTTAGCGGCTTTGCCTCTTCGAGCTTCGTGCAAGCGAAGGGTTAATCCGTGCACTCCTGCCCAAGGACCGTTGTGTAAGAGGACGATTGTATCCGATTAGTCTTCTGGGGAAGCGGCGCTCTCTGAGGCTTCAGAGGTAGAACCTCCAGGGTCGGAGTCTCCTGATTTGATTCCTCCGACTGAGGAGGATTTAGCATTTACATTTAGAATGGAACGCCTGCGTTTACTTCTGAGAGAGGTTTTGGCGATGTTAGAGGTTCCCAGTACTGATCTGCCAGTTGAATCTCAGTTTTCTGAACCAGATAGCGGACTCGACTAGACGAGTGGAGAGGGATGGAGATCGTCTACGTAAATATATTTTTTCTTTTTTTTATTAGAATCCCAGTTCCGAGCTCTGAGGAGTTTGTGTCGTATGACAGGCTGGACCTGTTTGTTTTTTGTTTTATACACTCCTTTTGGCTATCTCTTTTGTGCGCTTGCCTATTTTCTTTTCTTTACCGTTTAGGATAGTTTTTGGTTTTAGAGCTCAGGGTTGTTTTAGAAACTCCTTTTAGGAAGATATTTCACCACTGGGATTTTGGTACTAGCATTTTGATGGTCGATTATTGGAGACTTCCGGAGGAAGTATCTAGGTCTCTGTTCGGGGTTATGATTACCTCAATATTTTCGAGACAATAGTTAAGCCTCAAAGCTTATTTTCCTTATTTTGATTATTCTCAGTTTTCCTAACACTGCTGGAACTAAGAATTTTCCATTTGACCCTTGAGTTTTATGACAGATATGTTGTATCCTAGATGACAGGCAGGACCTGTTTGGGTACTAGTTAAGTCTGTTCTTTCCTTCTACACAAGAGGAGTTATTCTAGCTATTCCGGTCCAGACAGAGCATGCCCATTTATCCTAGAGGACAGGCAGGACCTGGTTTAGGTTCTACCTTTGATGGGCCTCTGATACTGGATCATATGGATCCAGAGGTCCTAGAGGCTGGAGCTAGACTTTACTTTCTTCCTTGCAGGGCAGTTTTTTCTCTCTTGATTTTGTCATTCGGCAAAGAGAGGGAACAGCTGACTATTGGAGTCATTGTCCGGTACCTTTTTGCAGGGTGAGAAGATTTTCAACCACCGTTGGTGCTTGGTCCAATAAAGGGTTTTCTCATCTTACTTGGGTTCAATGTCCCTTAAGCAGATCTTATTATATTCCCTTTTGAGGGAGAATATACGGTTCTCTCTACCTTTGTTCAGGAAGAAGGATATCTTTCCTGTCTCATCCTTTTGAGCAAATTTGGTACTTGGGGACCGTATCTTTCAGTGTACCTCGTTGCTGATCCTAGGTTTTTTTTCTTGAGATCTTTATTGTGCAGTTTCCTACTTCCAGAGTTTACAGTAGTTCCAGAGTCTAGGCGAGTCTGGTTTTCTTACCATCGTCTGCTAGGTGATTTTAGGGAATTTCTCTTGTCTTGTGTAGGCTCCAGAGTGGATCCTTGTATGCTGTTTGATCTTTCAGACAGGAAGACTTTTCATTAAGACCTTTCAAAGTTATACCTTTCTTCATCGGTTTATGCCCTGTAGTTTTTCTTCAGGCCTTCATTGGCACTGTGGGATAATGTGTTTAGCCCAGACCGAGACTTCAGCATGGCATTGTTGTTAAGTCTGTCTTAACAGACTTTCATGGATTTCTGGTTGGGGGCATTGATCTCCAGTCTTCAGTCCAGATCTTCCTGTCCTGAGGAATTTTTTCTTTTAGCTCTCCCGGGGCGGTTTCGACTTTGTCACTTCCCTGTCATTGGGGAGACAGTGTCTCTGGAGGTCTGTGGCTCAGGAGTTTCCTCCCGATTATTCCTGGGATTCTTCAGTCGGACATTCTGTTTTGAGGATCTGGTCTTCTGGGTTCGTACCAGTTGGGTCTTCTCATTGGGTGGATCTCTCTTTCTGAGACAGAGTTCATCTGGTGTAGACAGGAGGGTCTTGACTTTAGTGCTGGGGGGCGGAGGCCCACTTCGGCTCATGTTAGCGATCTGCTTTTTGGGCATGCTTTTCAGGAACGTATGTTTCCACTACACTCAATCCTTTTATATGGATACCTGAAGGGTTTCGAATGTGTATCTGAATGAGGTAGCCGATCGTGTTTCTCAGGGCATCCATACCTATCCTAAGTTTTCCCCTTAGGGGGTTGTGGTCTGGGATCCTTAGGCAGAAGTATTGGATGTTTAAAGGTGCTTGGGAGGTTTATTTTAAACTTCTTTTTTTGGCCATGTCCCTCTTTTCCGAGGATGCCTCGATCCTTCTGGAGCAGTCATCAGTAAGTCTGATTGCTCCGGTTGTGCCCGCGAGTTCGTATCGCTGTTTAGTGGTTTTCGCCACTATGGGTGTTCCTTGTGGCAGAGATCTGCAGGGTCAAGGCCCCTTTGGCGTCAAGGGATCGTTATTTTCTGTTCGGGCAGATTGCGAGAGATCGCTTGGTCTTAGCCGTGAGTAGGTATGTTCTAAAAGGTTTCGGTCCTTTCCTTCAGTAGCTGGTCTCGTCATCTATCCTAGGGTGGTGGACTCCCCCTGTTTTTGTCGGGAGGAGCTAGTCCATCCTGGCTGTTTGATTTCCGGGGGTTCTCTTTTGATCTACTCCAGGTTGTCCTGGAGAAGGATTTTCCTAGCTAGTTCATGAAGGGGCGGCCAGCTGTAATAGCCTGATGGTTTGCTTAGCTGCCAATAAGGCGGAAGGTTTCAGGTTGCAATCAGCTAGATCCTTGCTCTGGCATGTGGGCTCGCAAGCAGATTTTAGATACTTTGTTGTTTTCCTGTATCAGAGGTGAACTTTCAGGCGTTCAGTTCCTTTTGCTAAGGCGCTGACTGTGGTCAGGCAGTTGAGTTCAGTCTACTGCTCCCTCTTGGAGTTTAGATTTATTTTTAGTGGGTTGCATCGGGTATCCTTTTGTTCCTGTGCAGCAGGTGGTCTTTGAAATTTCTCTTCATTGATCTATTACGTCTGTAGAATATTATCTACGTGACATAGTCTCTATTGCAATATGACAATCCGTACTCCTTATGGGGTTCTCTTTTTTAAGGAGGCTCTCTTCGAGTTTGTTAGGTGCTTCTCCCTAAGTTTTTACTTTTGTCATATTGGGAAGGGTTCTTCTTTTTTCTGGGAATCTTGCCTTGATGTTCTTTTCAGACTACATGGAATACAGTTTTATCTGTGTATATTCGTATCTGGGAAGTGCCAGGTTTTGGGAGAGTTAGTTGACTTCCTTATTGTTTGTGGAGGACTGTTCTTCGCTTGACCTCAGGACACTAGCCTCCTCAGAGGTTTATGGCTCAGTTCGTGAGCAGTGACGTCTTTTGGGTTCTCTGGTATGAGATCTTTCTGGTTCTGATTGTTGGACGGTGGCTTGGTCCTCCTAACATTCTTGTTCCTTTTTGCTTCTGTTGAAGTGGTTTTCGGGAGATTGGGTTGTTGCAGACTGGTGTCCTTAGATTTGGGCCTCCTCTTCTTTTTACCCTCCCGTTAACATTCAGTGTCCTCTGTAGCTTGGGTATTGTTTCCCAAAAGTAATGAATGCAGCTGTGGACTCTCCCTGTATTAAGAAGGAAAACTTAAATTATGCTTACAAGATAATTTCCTTTCCTTCTGTACAGGGAGAGCACCTTTTTCACCTTGATATTTCTCCTATTGTTTCTTGCTCCCTCAGCAGAATGACTGGGGGATGAGGGAAGTGGGGGAGGTATTTAAGCCTTTGGCTGGGGTGTCTTTGCCTCCTCCAGTTGGTCAGGTTCTGTATTTCCCAAAAGTAATGAATGCAGCTGTGGACTCTCCCTGTATAGAAGGAAATTAATTTTTCTGGTAAGCATAATTTGTTTTTACCGCCAGATTTTGCTGAGCAATTACAAACGGGCTTTGGTGCTTTACCTCGCCCTGCTAAGCTCAAGCGAAAGGTTAAATATTGCTATCCTACCCAGGGGTCATCTAGTTTTGTTAATTTATCTGATGCCAGATTATCCACCGATGAGGACACTTTTTCTGGGTCGGAATCTGCTGCCTCTAAACCTCCAGCTGCGGAGGAACCAGACTTCAGATTTAGGATCGAACATTTAAGCTTTCTGCTAAAGGAAGTTTTGGCTACTTTAGAGGTTCCTGAGCATAAGCTGCCCAAGGATCCCCGCATTCCTAAATTAAATGAGGTTTTACGAGGACAGGATTGTTCCACAGACTTTCCCGGTTCCTGTTAAGGTGGCGAACATTATTAAGAAAAAGGGGAAAGACTTGGTTCTTCTTTTTCACCTTCTTTTAAGAAGTTATTCCCGGTTCCATACTCTCTATTGGAGTTGTGGGGTTCCGTCCCTAAGGTGGATGGCACTCCACACTTGCTAAGCGCACTTCTATCCCTCTTCAAGATAGTTTGTCGTTTAAAGTGCCCATGGATAAGAAGTTAGAAACTCTTAAGAAAGATGTTTCAACATACGGGATATTTGTTTCAACAGGCAGCGGCGGTTGCGGGAGCGGCTACCTATTGGTGCAAATCCTTATCGGAGTTGATCGAGGTGGAGGGTCCCCTCTACGTGATCCAAGAAAGAATTAAGACCTTGAGAGTGGTTAATTCTTTTATCTGTGATGCAAATATCCAGATTATTCGCCTGAATGCCAAGGCTTCAGGTTTTTCTGTTCTAGCCCGTAGGGCACTGTGGCTGAAGTCTTGGTCGGCTGACATGACTTCGAAATTTAGACTTCTTTCCCTCCCATTTAAGGGAAAAATTATTTTTGGTCCAGGTCTGGACTCAATCATATCCATGGTTACTGGAGGCAAGGGTGCCTTTTTACCGCAAGATAAGAAGAACAAACCTAAAGGACAGGGTCCAAATTTTCTTACCTTTCGTTCGGATAAATCCCAACGTCGGCAACCCACCGCAAAGCCTGAACTATCTAAGGGATCTTGGAAACCGGCTTAGTCCTGGAATAAATCCAAGCAGAACAAGAAGCCAACCGAGACAAAGGCGGCATCCGATCTGGTAGGGTGCAGACTGTCACTCTTCGGAAGCTTGGTTTGGGGATGTGCAAGACCCATGGGTCCTGGCGGTCATCGCTCAGGGATACAGGATATGTTTCAAGTCTCATCTACCCAAGGGCAGATTCCTCTTGTCAAACCTGTCTTCAAGGCCAGAAAAATGAGAAGCCTTTCTGGGGTGCGTGAGGGATCTCGCCTCCCAAGGAGTCATTGTCCCAGTACCTCTTGCAGAAAGAGGTCTGGGATACTACTTAAACCTTTTTGTGGTCCCAAAGAACGAGGGAACTTTTCGCCCGATTCTGGACCTAAAGTGCTTAAACAAATTCCTATCTGTCCCCTCGTTCAAGATGGAGACAATAAGGTCCATCCTTCTCTTAGTACAAGGAGGACAGTTCATGACCACAATAGATCTAACGGATGCTTACCTTCACATCCCCATACAAAAGGAATACTTCCAGTTCCTACGGTTTGCATTTATGGACTAGAACTTCCAGTTTATTGCACTTCCATTTGGTATAGCTACTGCTCCAAGAGCCTTTTTTTACAAAGGTTCTAGGGGCTCTGCTTGTAGTGGCCAGAACCAGAGGTATAGCAGTAGCTCCATACTTGGACGATATTCTGGTTCAAGCACCATCCTGTCATCTGGCAGCAGGCCATTTGAAATCACTTAGTTTTCTCCTTTGATCTCATGGATGGAAGATAAACTTAGGAAAGAGTTCTCTTATTCTGAATACCAGGGTGGAATTCCTGGGTACTATAATAGACTCCATATCCATGAGGATATTTTTTAGACCAGAGATGTTGCAAACTATCTTCCACTTGTCTTGCCCTTCAGACCTCCTTTGAGACCCTCTGTGGCTCGGTGTATAGAGGTAGTTGGTCTCATGGTGTCCTGCATAGACATCAATCCTTTTGCCAGATTCCACCTCAGACCACTTCAGCTGTTCATGCTGAGACAGTGTAACGGCGATCATTTGGATCTGTCTCAACAGAGTTCTCTGGACAACCGGTTGAGAGAATCGCTTTCTTGGGGGCTCTGTCCAGATCACCTGTCCCAAAGGACATCCTCCTTGAGACTATCCTGGGAGATTGTGACTACAGACGCAAGTCTCACAGGATGGGGCCTGTGGTCTCGAGAAGAATCCCTCCTCCCGATCAACATTTTGGAACTTTGAGCGGTCTTCAATGCTCTGAAGGCTTTGGCCTCTTCTGGGTTCGTCCCAGATTATCAGATTCCAATCAGACAACATAACCTTGGTGGCTTACATCAATCATCAGGGGGGGAACCTCCCTAGCAATGAGGGAAGTATCTAGGATTCTGGAATGGGCGGAGGCCCACAGCTGCTCTCTACCAGCAATCCACATTCCTGGTATGGACAACTGGGAGGCGGATTTCCTCAGCAGACAATCCTTTCATCCGGGGGAATGGTCTCTCCATTCCGAGGTGTTTGCGGAGATTTGCAGCAGATGGGGGACACTGGAGATGGATCTCATGGCGTCCCGGCTCAATTCCAAGCTGCCCAGATATGGGTCGCGGTCCAGGGATCCTCAGGCTGAGCTAATAGATACATTAGCAGTGCCTTAGAGGTTCAATATGATTTACATATTTCTGCTGTTACCACTTCTACCTCATGTAGTGGCCTGCATCAAGAAGGAACAAGGTTCAGTGATTCTAATTGCTCCATCGTGGACCGCAAAGGATGCGGTTCTCGGATCTGGTGGGGATGTCCTCATCTCCTCCATGGAGGTTACCTTATTCGCAGGGATCTGCTGGAACAAAGTCCCTTTGTTCATCAAAATCTAGATTCTTTGAGGCTGACTGCATGGAGATTTAACGCTTAGTCCTCACCAAGAGAGGTTTTTCTGAGAGGGTTATTGATACTCTCGTTCAAGCACCTAAGTCGGTTACTCATCACATCTATCATAGGTTATGGAGGACCTACTTATTCTGGTGTGAGGAATGTGGATTTCCCTGGCATTGTCAGGGTCTCCAGGATTATTTCTTTTCTCCAGGATGGTCTGGAGAAGGGCCTTTCTGCTATCTCCCTTAAGGGACAGATCTCGGCCCTATCTGTTTTACTTCACAAGAGGCTTGCTGAGCTTCCCGATGTCCAGTCTTACGTTCAGGTTCTGACTAGAATCAGGCCTGTGTTTAGATCTAGCGCTCCTCCTTGGAGTTTAAATCTTGTTTTTAAAGTTCTGCAGAGGGCTCCATTTGAGCTTATGCATGCAGTTGACATAAAATTACTGTCTTGGAAGGTTCTTGTTCTACTGGCTATTGCCTCGGCGCACAGAGTATCTGAGTTAGCGGCCTTGCAATGTGAGCCTCCTTACCTTGCCTTTCATGCTGATAAGGCTGTTCTTTGTACTGGGTTAGGTTTTCTTCCTAAGGTAGTTTCAGATTGTAACATCAATCAGGAGATTGTGGTTCCTTCTTTGTGTCCTAATCCTTCCTCTGCAAAGGAATGGTTTCTTCATAATTTGGATGTGGTTCGGGCCCTGAAGTTCTATTATCCGGCTACAAAAGAGTTTAGACAGACTTCTTCGTTGTTAGTCATCTATTCTGGGAGGCGTAGGGGGCAGAAGGTCTCGTCTACTTCTTTTATCTCTTTGGTTGAAGAGCATCATTCGCTTAGCTGGACATAAGCCTCCTCAGAGGATTAAGACTCATTCTACTAGAGCAGTGGATTCCTCTTTGGCTTTCAATAATGAGGTCTCTATGGAGCAGCTTTTGGGAGAAAGGCTGTGGTGCCCTCAGAATAGGGTTCCGCCTCTTTTACCCTCCCATCTCATTCAGTGTCCTCTAAGGCTTGGGTATGTTTCCCACAAGTAAGGAATGAGGCCGTGTACTCTCCTCATATTAAGAAGGAAAACATAAATTATGCTTACCAGATCCTTTTCTTCTGTATGAGGAGAGTCTTTCTTCTGGCACCGTTTATACCCTGATATTTCTCCTACTGTTCCTTGTTCCCTCGGCAGAATGACTGAGGGAGGTGGCCAGGTTCTGTATTTTCCACAAGTAAGGAATGAGGCCGTGGACTCTCCTCATACAGAAGGAAAGGAAATTATCGGGTGAGCATAATTTGTTATTTCACATGTATTTCCCAGTATAGACTCTATTAAATCTATGTAGAAGGATTTTGTATGACATAAACCATTGGATTTATAATGTAATTTAAGAATGGATACAATGTCTTTTCAAGATACTTACTAATTAGTATTTAAAGACTTCTTCAACATTTTGCACATTTACCCCAATTAGTTCCATAAAAAAAGAGTGTAATAAAATACCTAAATCATCTTCAAAATAGTAAAGGATGGGTCACAAAGAACTATTATACCTTAAATGTTTTTGATAAGTTTATTTTAGCACAACCCCCCCCCCCATATCAAATAAAAATGGAGTCAATTTGAACTGTTTTAAATTGCAACTCCACCTGCAAGATAGAAAAAACATGGCAACCACATGTATTGCCTTCCTTTAATTTTTTCCTGGCTGGTCAGGGTAGCTGTTATTCAGAAGGTTTACACCACCTATTCTTTTATCCCTATCCTCAGAGGTTAATGTTGCTGGTTTGGTTCGCACCTATGCAAGATTGCAGCACCTCCAATATACCTCTTCCAGTTATCAAAACACTGCTTAAAGGGACATTCTACACCAGAATTGTTACTGTTTAAAAAGATAGATAATCCCTTTATTATCCTTTCCCCAGTTTTACACAACCTCTGATTACCTTGTATCTACGCCTCTGCAGACTGCCCCCTTATCTCTGTTATCTCTGTTCTTTTGACAGACTTGCATTTTAGCCAATCAGTGCTGACTCCTAGGTAATTCCATGTGCGTGAGCACAATGTTTTATATATATATATATATATATATATATATATATATATATACATACACTCCACAGTGTTTGCAGCGTCGCGCTCTGCCCTACCCTCCACACACGCTGTCACGGCACTCTGGAGCTCCAAGGGGGGATGACGTCACCCAAATATCCCGGATATGCTACTGAGAAGGTACTGCTCGTCTTTCAGTGCCAATGTGCAAGTAAACAACATAGAAGACTCAGGCACATTCCGGATAAAAGGTCAAAAGAGTTTTATTTTTCAAAAGTAAAAACAGGCAATAGCATAGTTCAGTGTATGCACACTGACACAGCTATATTAACTATCACACAGTGAATAATAATCATGATTTAAACTATATTTCTTTACATTCCCTTTAATAATTAAATATATATATAACTATGAGAAATTAATTGCAACAAAAGGGGAGCACTTTGAAATATAATTTAAATCATGATTATTAATTGAGAGTGTATAGTAATAACATTGAGGGTAATTGTTTATATATGTACAGCCATGTAATATATATAAATATATAAATAAATGTAATAATATGCATTAATATAAGATAGATATGATCATAATAATACATCTGCTATATATATTGCCACATTGGTAACCATGTACCTTTTGAATTGCATATTTGAGTGTTTTAGCAATAAGGACATATTTAATAGGGTATAGGTACCTTTAAGAAAATCCCTATTTAAGGAGAGAGGAGTCTGGGTATCCTGTAAGCAGTGAACAAGTGCTATCCTTGCACGAAACATGTCTGCCACAGGATTCCAGCAGTCCTTATTCACTGTGTGATAGTTAATATAGCTGTGTCAGTGTGCATACACTGAACTATGCTATTGCCTGTTTTTACTTTTGAAAAAAAAACAAACTCTTTTGACCTTTTATCCGGAATGTGCCTGAGTCTTCTATGTTGTTTATATATATATATATATATGTGGCACACATGAACTTACACCCTCTAGTTGTGAAAAAATGTAAAAATGCATTCATATAAGAGGAGTCCTTTAAAGGGACAGTCTAGGCCAAAATAAATTTTCATGATTCAGATAGAGCATGTAATTTTAAACAATTTTCCAATTTACTTTTATCACCAATTTTGCTTTGTTCTCTTGGTATTCTTAGTTGAAAGCTTAACCTAGGAGGTTCATATGCTAAATTTTTAAACCTTGAAGCCCACCTCTTTCAGATTGCATTTTAACAGTTTTTCACGACTAGAGGGTGTTAGTTCACGTATTTCATATAGATAACACTGTGCTCGTGCACGAGAAGTTATCTGGGAGCAGGCACTGATTGGCTAGACTGCAAGTCTGTCAAAAGAACTGAAAAAAGGGGCAGTTTGCAGAGGCTTAGATACAAGATAATCACAGAGGTTAAAAGTATATTAATATAACTGTGTTGGTTATGCAAAACTGGGAAATGGGTAATAAAGGGATTATCTATCTTTTAAAACAATAAAAATTCTGGTGTAGACTGTCCCTTTAAGGGCTAAGAAATTAGCATATGAACTTCCTAGGTTTAGCTTTCAACTAAGAATACCAAGAGAAGAAAACAAATTTGATGATGAAAGTAAATTGGAAAGTTGTTTAAAATTACATGCCCTATCTGAATCATGAAAGTTTAATTTTGACTAGACTGTCCCTTTTTAAAGAACAGAGAAAATAAATAAAAATCTAGTACTGCAGCTTACTACAGAATTTGGGATTATGTTTTTAAATTAGATGATTTTACATAATAATTCTACATAAAAAAAATGTTGATCCATCTGACAGCTGTCTACATGGCCTTTAGTGCTTTAAAACTTAGTCGCCTAGATTTTGAGTTCTGCGGTAGCCGTCAAAAGCAGCGTTAAGGGCTCCTAACGCTGCTTTTGGCCGCCCGCTGGTATTTAGAGTTAGGCAGGAAAGGGTCTACCGCTCACTTTCAAGCCGCGACTTTTCCATACCGCAGATCCCCTTACGCCAATTGCGTATCCTATCTTTTCAATGGGATCTTCCTAACGCCGGTATTTAGAGTCTTGGCTGAAGTGAGCATTAGACCCTCTACCGACAAGACTCCAGCCGCAGAAAAAAGTCAGTAGTTAAGAGCTTTCTGGGCTCCTCGTCGGATGGATGAAGATAGAAGATGCCGCTTGGATGAAGATGTCTGCCGGTCCGGATGTCCTCTTCTGCCTGGATAGGATGAAGACTTCTGCCGGTCCGGATGTCCTCTTTTGGTCCATCGGTGCCCGGCTGGGTGAACACGAATCAAGGTAGGGAGATCTTTAGGGGGGTAGTGTTAGGTTTATTTAAGGGGGGTTTGGGTTAGAGTAGGGGTATGTGGGTGGTGGGTTGTAATGTTGGGGGGTGGTATTGTGTTTTTTTTTTTACAGGCAAAAGAGCTGATTTCTTTGGGGCATGCCCCGCAAAAAGCCCTTTTAAGGGCTGGTAATAGAGCTGTTAACTTTTGTAATTTAGATTAGGGTAGGGAAATTTTTTTATTTTGGAGGGCTTTGTTATTTTATTAGGGGGCTTAGAGTAGGTGTAATTAGCTTAAAATTCTTGTAATCTCTTTTTATTTTTTGTAATTTAGTGTTTGTTTTTTTTGGTAATTTAGTTTAGTTTATTTAATTGTAGGTAATTGTAGGTACTTGTAGTTAATTAATTTAATTTATTTATTGATAGTGTAGTGTTAGGTTTAATTGTAACTTAGGTTAGGATTTATTTTACAGGTAATTTGGTAATTATTTTAACTAGGTAGCTATTAAATAGTTATTAACTATTTAATAGCTATTGTACCTAGTTAAAATAAATACAAAGTTGCCTGTAAAATAAATATAAACCCTAAAATAGATACAATATAATTATTCGTTATATTGTAGCTATATTAGGGTTTATTTTGCAGGTAAGTATTTAGTTTTAAATAGGAAGACTTTAGTTAATAATATTTAATTCATTTCGTTAGATTAAAATTATATTTAATTTAGGGGGGTGTTAGGGTTAGACTTAGCTTTAGGGGTTAATACATTTATTAGAGTAGCGGTGAGGTCCGGTCGGTAGATTAGGGGTTAATACTTGAAGTTAGGTGGCGGCGATGTTAGGGAGGGCAGATTAGGGGTTAATACAATTTATTCTAGGGTTTGCGAGTCGGGAGTGCGGCGATTTAGGGATTAATACATTTATTAGAGTAGCGGCGAGGTCCGGTCGGCAGAATAGGGGTTAATAAGTGTAAGTAAGGTAGCGGCGACATTGGGGGGCAGATTAGGGGTTAATAAATATAATATAGGGGTCGGCAGTGTTAGGGGCAGCAGATTAGGGGTTCATAGGGATAATGTAGGTTGCGGCGGTGTCCGGAGTGGAAGATTAGGGGTTAGTAATAATATGCAGGTGTCAGCGGGGGCGGCAGATTAGGGGTTAATAAGTGTAAGGTTAGGGGTGTTTAGACTCGAGGTACATGTTAGGATGTTAGGTGCAGACTTAGAAAGTGTTTCCCCATAGGAAACAATGGGGCTGCGTTAGGAGCTGAACGCTGCTTTTTTGCAGGTGTTAGGTTTTTTTTCAGCCCAAACTGCCCCATTGTTTCCTATGGGGGAATCGTGCACAAGCACGTTTTTCCAGCTAGCCGCTACCGTAAGCAACACTGGTATTGAGGGTTGAAGTGGCGGTAAATTCGGCTCAACGCTCCATTTTTGGAGCCTAACGCAGCCCTTCAGAGAACTCTCAATACCAGCGTTGTTTAGAAGCAGCGCTGGAAAAAAAAGACGCGTAGCTAACGCACCCCTTTGGCCGCAAAACTCTAAATCTAGGTGAGTTTATGCTAACTCTGTGATTACAGACATTAAAGGGACAGTACATATCTTGTAATTTGGAATAATTTCTGTTGTCTTTCTAGAGAATAACATCAGCTAAGTCTTAACATTTTTAAAACAAAATATATATATATTTTTTTACTTCAATTATTTGTCAACAGCCAAACTCTATCTCTCTCCCCCCCTCCCCCCCCATTTGCCATATTTAGAGGAACAAATCTGGGCTTTAGTCTGCTAACAATAACGATAGTCACGTTTATTAAAGGGACATTGTACACTACATTTTCTTTGCATAAATGTTTTGTAGATGAACTATTTATATAGCCCATCTGGGAGTGTTTTTGTAAAAATATATAGTTTTGCTATTTGCTTATTTTGAAATAATGTGCTGATTTTCAGACTCCTAACCCAGCCCCCAATTTTTAGATGTATACAGGCTCCAGCTTGCTCCCGTTTGTATAATGGGTCTTTTCATGGGGAGGGTCTGCTCTCAGCCCCTTTCAGTGGGTGTCCCAGACTAACCTCATCAACGGTACTAAACTAGGAGCTTCTAAGTACGTTTTTAAAAGTTTTTATACTGGATTTCTTTCCTAAGATATGGAGAGTCCATGATGTCATCAATTACTAGTGGGGAATATCACTCCTGGCCAGCAGGAAGAGGCAAAGAGCACTACAGCAAAGCTGTTAAGTGTCACTCCCCTACCCACAATCCCCAGTCATTCTCTTTGCCTCTGTAAATGGAGGAGGTGAAATTTTGGTGTCTGAAGAAAATTGGATTTCTTTCGCTACAATCAAGATTTTGGGTATAGCTGTAGTCCTCGTTAATCCCTTCAGTAGGGTAGTGGTGGCTTTAAAGCAGTTAAGAACTTGTAAGGTGGGCCTTGCTGCATTTTCCTAACAGATTTGCTGCCCATGGTATAGAAAGCCAGAGTAAGTTTACTATGTTCTTTATCTTATTACAGATCTCTGTGAGGAGTATGTGTCCTCTCACATCTTGTAAGCTGTTGTCCTGTCTGACAGCTAGAGTGCAGGTAAGTGCTTTCTTGTCTTCTAGGTTTGGAGACATTGCACTTAAAGAGACTGCAAATTCTGGGGACATTTTATATCCTTGGGTTGGGATATCTACTGGCAGGGGGCAGGCACTGGTTCATGTGTGGAGACTAAGGGGTTAACGTAAAGTGTTAACCTTTATTCAATGGCTCTTTATTGAGGGTATGTGTTGTGATAGTCTATTGCAGAGATGTGCTGTGGGTGCAACAGTTTGTTTCATTTTAGCATTTAGTGATTTTACCGCCCTATGCTTTCATAACAGTCAGATGCCGTATACTAGGAAACTACGAACAAGTATTGTGGCGTTTTTTTCCTGGCGCGCTTGCAATTTTAGCTGCGCAATTGTGTTGGTCGGATGGTCATGTGACCCGCTCTTCCGCTTTTAGGTGTTAGCAAAGCCGCGTCTTTCCAACATTGCTAGTTTTCTCTTGGTTGGTAGGAGATCTGTCTCGGCTGCTATACTTGGGGAATCCAAGCTTTGGCATTCGGAAGTCCGGTAAGACACCTCAGTAGAAGCTGCGGTGTAGAGGTTCCTGTTAATTTTATTTGTTTAACGTATTTGGCGTCTTTTAAACGCTTGGGGTAAAATTTCCTTTTTTTTTTTTTTTTTTTTTAAGAGACAGCATTAGATTGTCTTAAATAAAAGGAAGAGTCTATATCATGGATATGGAGCAAGACTCTGTGTCTTTTTCTAAATGCTTGCTGTGCCTTGAGGCGCAAATTGTTTTGCCCATGCAATTCTGTTCTGCATGCTTAAATACAACTCTGGAGAATAAAAATAGATTATTGCCCTCTGAGCAAAATTTCTCCCAGGATGATGCTGTTCAGGCAATGCCACAGCTTTCTACTCAATCGTCCCTAGCCTCAATCGCGCCACATGCAATGCCCTGCGGTTCCTCTCAATCTCCTGGAGGACTTTATTTGCCTGCAGAAATTGCTGCACAGGTATCTTCAGCTGTATCTGCAGGATTATCTGCTTTTCTTATGTTAAAGGGAACACGCAAGAGGAAAATTAGAGTCTCAGATAGTAAGGGTTCTTTCCCATCTACCAATACTCCGGTTGCCCTCCCTCATAAGTCTGATGAGGAGGATACGTCAGGAGCCTCTGAGGGTGAAATCTCAGATTCGGACAGTTTAATTCTTTCATCTGATGCTGAAGTAGTATCCTTCAGATTTAAAGGGACATAATACTCATATGCTAAATCACTTGAAACTGATGCAGTATAACTGTAAAAGCTGACAGGAAATATCACCTGAGCATCTCTATGTAAAAAAGGAAGATTTTTTTTACCTCACAATCTCCTCAGCTCAGCAGAGTAAGTTCTGTGTAAAAAGTTATACTCGGCTGCTCCCAGCTGCAGGTAAAAAAAAAAATGAAGAAATGAACAGCAGCCAATCAGCATCAGCAGTGCTGAGGTCATGAACTCTTTTACTGTGATCTCATGAGATTTGACTTAACTCTCATGAGATTTCATTGTAAACTTCCTTACACTGAATAGGCAAATAAGATGAGTGTGCACGTAAGCTAGCTCCTTCCGCTGTCCCAGGACAGACATACTGATTTGTTGCTTAGAAGTCCTTTACAAAAAAAAAAAGCCCTTCCCCTCCTCCTCTTGTTTTTATCTCCTATCCTGGGAACTCATTGTTTGCAATTGCAGTTTCAAGGTACAAGGTGCCCTTGAATGGTGCAATTAGTTGTCTCTGGCTTTCTTCTGGGAAGTCTAGGATTAGTTTTTCCATTTTCTGAAAAATCTAGTTATAAAAATTTCCGAACTAGCAGATATATCCATCTGTTTTAGAATAACTGAATAGGCAAATAAGATGAGTGTGCACGTAAGCTCGCTCCTTCCGCTGTCCCAGGACAGACATACTGATTTGTTGCTTAGAAGTCCTTTACAAAAAAAAAAGCCCTTCCCCTCCTCCTCTTGTTTTTATCTCCTATCCTGGGAACTCATTGTTTGCAAATGCAGTTTCAAGGTACAAGGTGCCCTTGAATGGTGCAATTAGTTGTCTCTGGCTTTCTTCTGGGAAGTCTAGGATTATGTTTTTCCATTTTCTGAAAAATCTAGTTATAAAAATTTCCGAACTAGCAGATATATCCATCTGTTTTAGAATAATTTGATTTAATATTTTTTCTCTTTTTTTTTCTCTTTTTTTTTCTCTTTTTTTTTCTCTTTTTTCCTTGTGTTGTGTTTTTTGTTTATTAAAAAAAGGTATAAAAAGAAACCAACAAGGTAGATTTAGGATAGAAAATTTGGATTGTCATGTTCTCTTATCTTTTTTTCTTGTGTTTGTTAAAAACCTTTTTGATGTATGAACTGCAACCTGGCATTTGATTTGTAATACGTATCTACCTGCTGGTATATAAATAAATATATTTAAAAAAAAAAGAAGTCCTTTACAATGGGATGTGGCTACTGAGAAACTTTTGAGGTAAAATATCTTTCTTTTTTACATAGAGATGTTCAGGTGATATTTTCTAGTCCGCTTTTTACAGCTATACTGCATTACTTTCAAGTGTTTAAACATTTGGGTATTATGGCCCTTTAAGCTTGAACACCTTTGTGTATTGTTAAAGGAGGTTTTGGCTACTTTGGACGACTCTGACCCGCCTGTCGTTGTCAACCCTAAGAAATCAAGTAAACTTAATAAATACTTTGATGTTCCTTCTTCTGTGGAAGTGTTCCCTGTTCCAGAACGTGCAATGGAGATTATTGCACAGGAATGGGAGAAGCCAGGGGTACCTTTTACCCCGCATCATGTTTTTAAAAAGATGCTTCCTGTTGCTGACTCCATTAAAGATTCATGGTGGATGGTGCCTAAAGTGCAAGGGGCCATTTATACTCTGGCTAAGAGAACTACTATTCCTATAGAGGATAGCTGCTCCTTTAAGGATCCAATGGACAAAAAGCTGGAGGCTTATTTGAAGAAAATGTATGTTCATCAAGGTCTTCAATGGCATCCTGCAGTTTGTATTGCCACTGTGTCTAGTGCGGCATCCTATTGGTATGATGCCTTGTCTGATTCTCTTCAAGTAGAGACTCCTCTGGAGGAGATCCAAGACAGGATTAAGGCTCTCAAACTAGCTAACTCCTTTATTTCAGACGCTACCATGCAAGTTATCAAACTTGGAGCCAAGATATCTGGCTTTGCTGTGCTAGCCCGCAGGGCGTTATGGCTGAAATCATGGTCAGCGGATGTTACGTCTAAGCTTCTAGCGCTTCCTTACAACAGTAAGACCCTGTTTGGACCTGGTCTGGCAGAAATAATCTCTGATATTACTGGTGGAAAAGGGTATTTTCTACCACAAGACAAGAAGAATAAGCCTAAAGGACGTCAAGGTAATTTTCGTTCCTTTCGTAACTTCAAAGGAAAGTCTTACTCTCCCTCTTCCAAAACGTTTCCTCCCAAGGTTAGGTTTCTCATCTCAAGATTATCTGCAAACCAGATAAAAATAGAGGCATTCTTAAGTTGTGATCTGGACCTTTCTTCCCTGGGGGTGATAGTTCCAGTTCCTGTAAGAGAACAGGGCTGGGGGTTCTATTCAAATCTGTTTGTGGTTCCCAAAGAAGAGGGGACTTTTCATCCTATTCTAGACCTAAAGACTCTAAACAAGTTTCTTAGGGTACCTTCCTTCAAAATGGAAACCATTTGGTCCATTCTTCCCTTGGTACAAGAGGGTCAGTTCATCATGACCATAGACCTGAAGGATATGTATCTTCATGTTCCCATCCACAGGGATCATCACAAGTTCCTGAGATACTGCCTTTCTAGACAAACACTTTGTTTGTGGCTCTTCCGTTTGGCCTTGCCACAGCTCCCAGAATTGTCTCAAAGGTTCTGAGGGCTCTCTTGGCAGTGATCAGGGCTCAGGGAATTGCAGTGGCGCCCTTCCTGGATGACATATTGGTTCAGGCACCATCTTTTCAACAAGCAAACTCTTATACAGAGATCTTGTTGTCTGTTCTACATTCCCATGGATGGAAAGTGAATCTGGGGAAGAGTTCCCTTGTTCCAGCTACAAGGGTGGTTTTCTTATGGATCATTATAGATTCCATATCGATGAAGATTTTTCTCATGGAAGTCAGAAAATCCAAGATTCTTGCCTTTCTCTGCAGTCTACTGTTCGGCCATCAGTGGCTCAATGTATGGAGTTAATTGGTCTGATGGTCGCTTACATGGACATCATTCCCTTTGCTCGATTCCATTTGAGAGCTCTGCAGTAATGCATGCTCAGACAATGGAACGGGGACCATTTGGATCTATCTCAGAGGATAGATCTAGATTAGTTGACAAGGTACTCTCTTCCGTGGTGGCTTTCTCAGGAGCATCTATATCAGGGTACATGCTTCTGGAGACCTTCCTGGGTGATTGTAACCATGGACGCCAGTCTGCTGGGCTGGAGAGCAGTCTGGGACTCGTTAAAGTCACAGGGACTATGGACTCAGGAGGAGTCGACTCTCCCCATACTCATCTTGGAGTTGAGAGCGATTTACAATGCTCTGATGGCTTGGCCTCAGTTGTCCTTAGCTCAGTTTATCAGGTTCCAGTCGGACAATATCACCTCAGTGGCTTACATCAACCACCAGGGAGGAACTCAGAGTTCCTTAGCCATGAAGGAGGTGGCTCATGGACAACTGGGAAGCGGACATCCTGAGCAGACAGACATTTAATCCCTGGGAGTGGGCACTCCATCCGGAAGTGTTCTCCAGGTTAACCCTCAAATAGGGGATGCTGGAGTTGGATCTGATGGCGTCTCGGCAGAACGCCAAGCTTTCAAGGTACGGTTCAAAGTCAAGAGATCCGCATGCCACCCTGATAGATGCTCTGGCAGTTACTTGGGATTTCAGTTTGACATATGTTTCCTCCATTTGCTCTTCTTCCACGAGTCATTGCTCATATGAAACAGGAGAGAGCATCAGTAATTCTTATAGCTCCTGCGTGGCCTTGCAGGTCTGGTATGCAGACCTAGTGAAGATTAGTGATGTCGCAAACCTAAAAATTTCGGTTCGCGAACGGCGGACTCGAACTTCCGGTATTGTTCGCGAACCGCGCTAACCGCCATTGACTTCAATAGGCAGGCGAACTTTAAAACCTACAAGGACTCTTTCTGGCCACAATAGTGATGGAAAAGTTGTTTCAAGGGTACTAACACCTGGACTGTGGCATGCTGGAGGGGGATCCATGGCAAAACTCCCATGGAAAATTACATAGTTTATGCAGAGTCTGCTTTTAACCCATAAAGGGCCTAAATCAACTAACATTCCCAAATTGTTTGCAATAACGTGCTTTAAAACATCAGTTATGATTAATAACTAATAACTAATTAGCTAGTTTGTGACTGGCACACAGGCTGGCAGGCAGGAGGAAACTGCAATTCAGTGGCACTAGTAGACTGAATATTTGCACTCCAAACAATTATGAATTTTAATTTTTTTGATACTGTTACAAGAATTATTATTGGTGCCACTAATTGGCTAGTTGGGCCTGGCACACAGGCTGGCAGATATGAGTCGTGGATGGTAGGTAGGGCAGCAATTTAACACAGTATGCTGTGTAAGTGACAAAAACACAGGCCTGATAGAAAATTAGATTACTCTAGCAAAATATTTTAAAATTTTAGATTTTAATTTTAAAATAATGTTAAGAAGTGCAATGCACATATGAGTGGTCGCACTGGCTGGCTGCTACGTAGGGCAGCAATTAACAACAGTATGCTGTGTAAGTCAGATAGACAGTTAGACACAGGCCTGATAGAAAATAAAAATAGATTACACTAGCATAATGATTTAAATACTTTTTTTTGGCAATTTAAAGAAAAAGGTTAAGCACATACATATGAGTCGTGGCTGATAGCCTTGGAAGGGCAGCTATTAAAAACAGTAGGATCTGTAAGTCAGATAAACACACACGCCTGATAGAAAATACTATTAGATTACACTAGAAAAATGATTTAAATTATTTTTATGGGGGGGAAATTAAAAAAAGGGTAAACACATATTAGTCGTGGCTCATAGACTAGGGAGGGCAGCAAGTAAACACAGTAGGCTCTGTATGTCAGCAAAACACACAGGCATGATAGGAAATTATATTAGATTACACTATCAAAAAAATTTAAACTTTTTTTTTTATATAGTTAAATTAAGGTGAAGAAGATATGAGTGGTGGCTGCCTGGCACAGACCAATTAACCAAAAGACTGAAAAAAAATGAGGTATATTAATGCTGTTGAGCCTGACAGACACAGGCCTGATAGAAAATGTAATTAGATTGTAATTAGATTACACTAGCAAAATATTTTTTTTTTTTTTTTTTTTTTAAATTTAAAATAATGTTATAAACGGATATTAACACTGGTGGCTGGCACAGAGCAATGAACCAGAGTGTATGCTGTGTGACACAGGCCTGATAGAAAATAAAAAAAAATTACACTAGCAAAATAATTAAAATTTTTGGTTAGTTAAATTTAAACTAATGTTGTTAGGGAGATATCAGTGGTGGCAGTATTCACAGCATATGCTGTGAGCCTTAAACACACAGGCTGAAAGCCAGGCAAATGCTAATAAAAAAAATACGAAAAAAAAAAAAAAAAACGGCACGAAATATAGCCCTAAAAAGGGCTTTTTGGGGTGCTGTCCTTGCAGCAGAGATGAGTGGAGTCCTTCTGGACTGTAGTGGACACTAAATACACTAGCCTAGCTATGTTTTTCCTATTAATGTCAGGAGCAATAACACAACACGTCCTCTCATTAAGAAAGCAAGGTCGTTATGAGTCTAAAATGGCGGATTTCGAGTAGCTGGGAGGGTCTGTGAGGGAGTGTCTGATGTTGATTGGCTCTAATGTGTCAGACGGCTGTGACATACAGGGTCAAAGTTTCCTCAATGATGACACATAGGGGCGGATCGAACATCGCCATGTATTCGCCCGCAGACGCGAACGCGAACAAGCTATGTTCGCTGGGAACCGTTCGCGGGCGAACAGTTCGGGACATCACTAGTGAAGATGTCATCTCATTGTTTCATCTAAATCTCGTTTCTCTGAATCTGACTGCTTAGAGATTGAATGCTTAGTTCTGTCTAAGCGTGGTTTTTCTGAGTTGGTCATTGAGACCATAATTCAGGCTCGCAAGTCTGGAAAGCATAAAGGTCAGAAAGCTACTGCTACTTCTCTTTCTTTCTGGTTGAGAAGTATGATCCGTTTTGCTTATGAGACTGCTGGATAGCAGCCTCCTGGGAGAATAACATCTCATTCCACTAGGGCTGTTTAGTCTTTTTGGGCTTTCAAAAATGAAGCTTCTGTGGAACAGATTTGCAAGGCTGCAACTAGGTTCTCTCTGCATACTTTTTCAAAATGTTACACATTTGATACTTTTGCCTCGGCTGAGGCTACTTTTGGGAGAAAGGTTCTTCAAGCGGTGGTGCCTTCTGTTTAGGTCTGCCTGTCTTTTTATCCCTCACTAGTCATCTGTGTCCTTTAGCTTGGGTATTGGTTCCCACTAGTAATTGATGACGTTGTGGACCCTCCATGTCTTAGGAAAGAAAACAAGATTTATGCTTATCTGATAAATCTATTTCTTTCCGGATATGGAGAGTCCACGACCCTGCCCTTAATTTAAGACGTTTATTTTTTTTACTAAACCTCAGGCACCGCTACACTTTTGTGTTATTCCTTGTTTCCTATTTCCTTTGGTCGAATGACTGGGGATTGTGGGTAGGGGAGTGACACTTAACAGCTTTGCTGTGGTGCTCTTTGCCTCCTCCTGCTAGCCAGAAGTGATATTCCCCACTAGTAATTGATGACGTTGTGGACTCTCCATATCCGGAAAGAAATAGATTTATCAGGTAAGCATAAATCTTGTTTTTTTTATATCTGTATCTGTGCATATTCTTCTTTATAGCAGTGTCTATTACATGCAGTTATATCAAAATTGATGTATACTGCCCCTTTAAGTTAGTATAAAGTGAATTGTATTGCAGCTGTTATTAGCTAAAGCCAAAAAGGGAAAGATATATAACTGAGTTAGCCTTTAAAAGGGAACATTTCCAGCTATAAGATTTAAAAATATCTACAACTTCTAGTGTTAAATTACAAAATAAATAATGAAAGTATATTGTAAAGTTGTTTTGCTACATACACATTACTAACATTTTATGTTAAAATCGCAAGCTGTTTATTGTCCCTTTAAATGGGCACAAGAGTAGGGTTGCCACCACCACCATGATAAAAAAGTCTATAATAAATATATATGTGTGTAGTGAATTAATTAATGTGTTCCTAAAAATTAATATCCTAAATGAAAAATATTATAAAGAATATTAATACCATAGATGTGAACGGGACCCATAAATATTAGGGATAATGTGACTAAATATATAATCTAAAATAAGTGTAAAACAGTGGATGATACCTAAATGAACATAGACTAAAAAGTAATTTTATATGGATATTCATCCCGACAACATCATTTTTATGTTCAATAAATATTATAGTTTTGTAGGGGATTTTGTCTTAATGTTAAATCTAACCCAATAATATAAGGAAATATAACTCCTTATACTAATTATTTTTAAATATTTATTGTTTCTAGTATTGTCTGAGTAAGTTTTTTTTAAAAAAACTCCAATATATTTAGTAAAAAGATATACAACCTAGATTTGGAAGTTAAAGGTCTAAAATGAAGTTTTTTAGTGCATAACAGAATTAAGATCTAGCTCTGCATTTAAACCAAATGGTTCTAAGGTTTTGAATTGAAATATCAATTCAGCTTCTGCACGTAAGAGCTTTTTGTTGAGGCCACCTCCTCTCCAATTTTTAGTGAGTTTTCTAATGCCCCAGTATTTTAGACCCTTTGTATTTTGGTCATGACACTCTTTAAAATGTCTGGATAGCAAATGTCCTGTAAAGCCATGTTCAATATTTAGAAGATGTTCGCGGATTCTGTCTTTGAGGGGGCGTGAGGTCTCCCCCAAATACTGTTTGTCACATGGACATTGTATCAGATATACCACATTTATGTCAGTACATCTGATACAATCCCTTATTTCAAAATCTTTATTGGTGTTAAAAGCCTTCACCCACTTAGTTTTATTGCTGAATTTGCAGGCTTTACAATTTATACAGGGGTAAAACCCTTTTAATTTACGTGATTCAAGATCTCCTTCAATGAATGTCTTCTTTGACTCTCTAAAAGCACTGGGGGCTAATATGTTTTTTAGATTTTTCGCCTTTTTAAACACCACTGCTGGTTTATCAGGCAGTAATTCGCCAATAATTGGGTCTCTCTGCAATATATACCAATGTTTGTTTAAAATAGATCTAATATGATTGTGATGAATATTGTAGTCAGTTATAAATGGGATCCACAGAGGGCCCGAATCTGTGTTCTTACTATTTGGGTTTATATTATTCCTATCACTTCTCTTTAAAAGATCACCTCTATTTTTTTCACGAGCAGTGGTTTTTGCTGCTTCTATTTTACTTTTATTGTAGCCTTTCTCAAGGAACTTCCTTTCTAAATATGATGATTGTTCATCATAATTAGCCAATGTAGTACAATTCTTTCTTATTCTAGAAAATTGGTTGGGGGGAATATTCTCCATTTTCTGTAGTGGCAGCTTTGACTGTGTACATAATTATTAGATTCAACTTCTTTGAGGTGTGTTTTTGTGTGAATCTCACCATTACTTATTTAAATTTTAATGTCCAGATAACTTAATGATTGTTTACTGTGTTCATAAGTGAAATTCAAGCCAAAAGTGCTTGTGCTTAAATCTTCTAAAAGTAATTCAAATAATCCAAATCCCCTTCCCATATGATAAAAATATCGTCTATAAATCTACGATAGAGCACCAAGTTTGCCTCCCAAGTGCCATTGTAAATAACCTTATCTTCCAGGTGTCCCATAAATAAGTTGGCATAACTTGGGGTGAACTTGGTGCCCATCGCAGTGCCTTGTATTTGTAGAAAGAATTGATCATTGAAAATAAAAGAATTATTTTCCAAAATGAATTTTATACAAGTATTAATAAAATCTATTTGTTCAAAACAGAGCTCTCCTTCTTTGACTAAATGGTAATCTATAGCCTTTAATCCTAAGTGGTGTTTTATACTAGTGTAAAGAGAACACACATCACAAGGGATGAGTGTATAACTCTCTCTCCATTCCACTGTTTGCAAAGTATTTAGAAAATCAGTTGAATCTTTCAAATAGGAAGGTAGTTTTTTGACATATTGCTGAAGAAAAAAGTCTATGTATTCAGAAAGATTGGCAGTTAATGAGTTAGTCCCTGAGATGATAGGCCTCCCCGGTGGATTATGTAGACACTTATGAATTTTTGGTAAATAATAAAAGGTGGGGGTAATGGGATGATTAATAACCAACAAAAATTAATATTCCTTATTATTAATTATACCTGTATTATGTGCTTTTTTCAAAAGAAGTTCTAAATCCCTTTTTTGTTTATTAATGGGGTTAGAAATTATTTTTTTATATGTAAGGGGATCTTCTAATAATCTCAGGGCTTCCTTTTTATAGGCTTCTTTGTCAAGGATGACAATGCCACCTCCCTTGTCCGCTTGTTTTATTATTATGTTCTTATTGGATTTTAACATATTCAAAGTTTCCCTTTCTTTCTTGGTTAGATTCAATTTAAATTGTTTATCTGTGTTTATTTTTTCAACATCTTCTTTTACCATTTTCTTTCATGTAATTAGCAAGAGTCCATGAGCTAGTGACGTATGGGATATACATTCCTACCAGGAGGGGCAAAGTTTCCCAAACCTCAAAATGCCTACAAATACACCCCTCACCACACCCACAAATCAGAGGTGGTGAAGAGGTGGTGAAGTAAGTTTGTGCTAGATTCTACGTTGATATGCGCTTCGCAGCAGGCTGGAGCCCGGTTTTCCTCTCAGTGTGCAGTGAATGTCAGAGGGATGTGAGGAGAGTATTGCCTATTTGAAGTCAATGATCTCCTTCTACGGGATCTTTTTCATAGGTTCTCTGTTATCGGTCGTAGAGATTCATCTCTTACCTCCCTTTTCAGATCGACGATATACTCTTATATACCATTACCTCTACTGATTCTCGTTTCAGTACTGGTTTGGCTTTCTACTAAATGTAGATGAGTGTCCTGGGGTAAGTAAGTCTTATTTCTTTCATGTAATTAGCAAGAGTCCATGAGCTAGTGACGTATGGGATATACATTCCTACCAGGAGGGGCAAAGTTTCCCAAACCTCAAAATGCCTATAAATACACCCCTCACCACACCCACATTTCAGTTTTACAAACTTTGCCTCCGATGGAGGTGGTGAAGTAAGTTTGTGCTAGATTCTACGTTGATATGCGCTCCTCAGCAAGTTGGAGCCCGGTTTTCCTCTCAGCGTGCAGTGAATGTCAGAGGGATGTGAGGAGAGTATTGCCTATTTGAATGCAGTGATCTCCTTCTAAGGGGTCTATTTCATAGGTTCTCTGTTATCGGTCGTAGAGATTCATCTCTTACCTCCCTTTTCAGATCGACGATATACTCTTATATATACCATTACCTCTGCTGATTCTCGTTTCAGTACTGGTTTGGCTATCTGCTATATGTAGATGAGTGTCCTGGGGTAAGTAAGTCTTATTTTCTGTGACACTCCTAGCTATGGTTGGGCACTTTGTTTATAAAGTTCTAAATATATGTATTCAAACATTTATTTGCCTTGACTCAGAATGTTCAACTTTCCTTATTTTCAGACAGTCAGTTTCATATTTGGGATAATGCATTTTAATTTAACATTTTTCTTACCTTAAAATTTGACTTTTTCCCTGTGGGCTGTTAGGCTCGCGGGGGCTGAAAATGCTTCATTTTATTGCGTCATTCTTGGCGCGGACTTTTTTGGCGCAAAAATTCTATTTCCGTTTCCGGCGTCATACGTGTCGCCGGAAGTTGCGTCATTTTTTTGACGTTATTTTGCGCCAAAAATGTCGGCGTTCCGGATGTGGCATCATTTTTGGCGCCAAAAAGCATTTAGGCGCCAAATAATGTGGGCGTCTTATTTGGCGCGAAAAAATATGGGCGTCACTTTTGTCTCCACATTATTTAAGTCTCATTTTTTATTGCTTCTGGTTGCTAGAAGCTTGTTCTTTGGCATTTTTTTCCCATTCCTGAAACTGTCATTTAAGGAATTTGATCAATTTTGCTTTATATATATGTTGTTTTTTCTCTTACATATTGCAAGATGTCTCACGTTGCATCTGAGTCAGAAGATACTACAGGAAAATCGCTGTCAAGTGCTGAATCTACCAAAGCTAAGTGTATCTGCTGTAAACTTTTGGTAGCTATTCCTCCAGCTGTTGTTTGTATTGATTGTCATGACAAACTTGTTAAAGCAGATAATATTTCCTTTAGTAAAGTACCATTGCCTGTTGCAGTTCCTTCAACATCTAGGTGCAGAATGTTCCTGATAATATAAGAGATTTTGTTTCTGAATCCATAAAGAAGGCTATGTCTGTTATTTCTCCTTCTAGTAAACGTAAAAAATATTTTAAAACTTCTCTCTCTACAGATGAATTTTTAAATGAACATCATCATTCTAATTCTGATGATTCCTCTGGTTCAGAGGATTCTGTCTCAGAGGTTGATGCTGATAAATCTTCATATTTATTTAAAATGGAATTTATTCGTTCTTTACTTAAAGAAGTACTAATTGCTTTAGAAATAGAGGATTCTGGTCCTCTTGATACTAATTATAAACGTTTAGATAAGGTATTTAAAGCTCCTGTGGTTATTCCAGAAGTTTTTCCTGTTCCTAATGCTATTTCTGCAGTAATTTCCAAAGAATGGGATAATTTGGGTAATTCATTTACTCCTTCTAAACGTTTTAAGCAATTATATCCTGTGCCGTCTGACAGATTAGAATTTTGGGACAAGATCCCTAAAGTTGATGGGGCTATTTCTACCCTTGCTAAACGTACTACTATTCCTACGTCAGATGGTACTTCGTTTAAGGATCCTCTAGATAGGAAAATTGAGTCCTTTCTAAGAAAAGCTTATCTGTGTTCAGGTAATCTTCTTAGACCTGCTATATCTTTGGCTGATGTTGCTGCAGCTTCAACTTTTTGGTTGGAAACTTTAGCGCAACAAGTAACACATCGTGATTCTCATGATATTATTATTCTTCTTCAGCATGCTAATAATTTTATCTGTGATGCCATTTTTGATATTATCAGAGTTGATGTCAGGTTTATGTCTCTAGCTATTTTAGCTAGAAGAGCTTTATGGCTTAAAACTTGGAATGCTGATATGGCTTCTAAATCAACTTTACTTTCCATTTCTTTCCAGGGTAACAAATTATTTGGTTCTCAGTTGGATTCCATTATTTCAACTGTTACTGGTGGGAAAGGAACTTTTTTACCACAGGATAAAAAATCTAAAGGTAAAAACAGGGCTAATAATCGTTTTCGTTCCTTTCGTTTCAACAAAGAACAAAAGCCTGATCCTTCATCCTCAGGAGCAGTTTCAGTTTGGAGACCATCTCCAGTCTGGAATAAATCCAAGCCAGCTAGAAAGGCAAAGCCTGCTTCTAAGTCCACATGAAGGTGCGGCCCTCATTCCAGCTCAGCTGGTAGGGGGCAGGTTACGTTTTTTCAAGGAAATTTGGATCAATTCTGTTCACAATCTTTGGATTCAGAGCATTGTTTCAGAAGGGTACAGAATTGGTTTCAAGTTGAGACCTCCTGCAAAGAGATTTTTTCTTTCCCGTGTCCCAGTAAATCCAGTAAAAGCTCAAGCATTTCTGAAATGTGTTTCAGATCTAGAGTTGACTGGAGTAATTATGCCAGTTCCAGTTCCGGAACAGGGGATGGGGTTTTATTCAAATCTCTTCATTGTACCAAAGAAGGAGAATTCTTTCAGACCAGTTCTGGATCTAAAAATATTGAATCGTTATGTAAGGATACCAACGTTCAAGATGGTAACTGTAAGGACTATCTTACCTTTTGTTCAGCAAGGGAATTATATGTCCACAATAGATTTACAGGATGCATATCTGCATATTCCGTTTCATCCAGATCATTATCAGTTCCTGAGATTCTCGTTTCTGGACAAGCATTACCAGTTTGTGGCTCTGCCGTTTGGCCTAGCTACAGCTCCAAGAATTTTTACAAAGGTTCTCGGTGCCCTGCTGTCTGTAATCAGAGAACAGGGTATTGTGGTATTTCCTTATTTGGACGATATCTTGGTACTTGCTCAGTCTTTACATTTAGCAGAATCTCATACGAATCGACTTGTGTTGTTTCTTCAAGATCATGGTTGGAGGATCAATTTACCAAAAAGTTCTTTGATTCCTCAGACAAGGGTAACCTTTCTGGGTTTCCAGATGGATTCAGTGTCCATGACTCTGTCTTTAACAGACAAGAGACGTCTAAAGTTGATTACAGCTTGTCGAAACCTTCAGTCACAATCATTCCCTTCGGTAGCCTTATGCATGGAAATTCTAGGTCTTATGACTGCTGCATCGGACGCGATCCCCTTTGCTCGTTTTCACATGCGACCTCTTCAGCTCTGTATGCTGAAGCAATGGTGCAAGGATTACACGAAGATATCTCAATTAATATCTTTAAAACCGATTGTTCGACACTCTCTAACATGGTGGACAGATCACCATCGTTTAATTCAGGGGGCTTCTTTTGTGCTTCCGACCTGGACTGTAATTTCAACAGATGCAAGTCTCACAGGTTGGGGAGCTGTGTGGGGATCTCTGACGGCACAAGGAGTTTGGGAATCTCAGGAGGTGAGATTACCGATCACTATTTTGGAACTCCGTGCAATTTTCAGAGCTCTTCAGTTTTGGCCTCTTCTGAAGAGAGAATCGTTCATTTGTTTTCAGACAGACAATGTCACAACTGTGGCATACATCAATCATCAAGGAGGGACTCACAGTCCTCTGGCTATGAAAGAAGTATCTCGAATTTTGGTTTGGGCGGAATCCAGCTCCTGTCTAATCTCTGCGGTTCATATCCCAGGTGTAGACAATTGGGAAGCGGATTATCTCAGTCGCCAAACGTTGCATCCGGGCGAATGGTCTCTTCACCCAGAGGTATTTCTTCAGATTGTTCAAATGTGGGAACTTCCAGAAATAGATCTGATGGCGTCCCATCTAAACAAGAAACTTCCCAGGTATCTGTCCAGATCCCGGGATCCTCAGGCGGAAGCAGTGGATGCATTATCACTTCCTTGGAAGTATCATCCTGCCTATATCTTTCCGCCTCTAGTTCTTCTTCCAAGAGTAATCTCCAAGATTCTGAAGGAATGCTCGTTTGTTCTGCTGGTAGCTCCGGCATGGCCTCACAGGTTTTGGTATGCGGATCTTGTCCGGATGGCCTCTTGCCAACCGTGGACTCTTCCGTTAAGACCAGACCTTCTGTCGCAAGTTCCTTTTTTCCATCAGGATCTGAAATCCTTAAATTTAAAGGTATGGAGATTGAACGCTTGATTCTTGGTCAAAGAGGTTTCTCTGACTCTGTGATTAATACTATGTTACAGGCTCGTAAATCTGTATCTCGAGAGATATATTATAGAGTCTTGAAGACTAATATTTCTTGGTGTCTTTCTCATCATTTTTCCTGGCATTCTTTTAGAATACCGAGAATTTTACAGTTCCTTCAGGATGGTTTAGATAAGGGTTTGTCCGCAAGTTCTTTGAAAGGACAAATCTCTGCTCTTTCTGTTCTTTTTCACAGAAAGATTGCTATTCTTCCTGATATTCATTGTTTTGTACAAGCTTTGGTTCGTATAAAACCTGTCATTAAGTCAATTTCTCCTCCTTGGAGTTTGAATTTGGTTCTGGGAGCTCTTCAAGCTCCTCCGTTTGAACCTATGCATTCATTGGACATTAAATTACTTTCTTGGAAAGTTTTGTTCCTTTTGGCCATCTCTTCTGCCAGAAGAGTTTCTGAATTATCTGCTCTTTCTTGTGAGTCTCCTTTTCTGATTTTTCATCAGGATAAGGCGGTGTTGCGAACTTCTTTTGAATTTTTACCTAAAGTTGTGAATTCCAACAACATTAGTAGAGAAATTGTGGTTCCTTCATTATGTCCTAATCCTAAGAATTCTAAGGAGAAATCGTTGCATTCTTTGGATGTTGTTAGAGCTTTGAAATATTATGTTGAAGCTACGAAATCTTTCCGTAAGACTTCTAGTCTATTTGTTATCTTTTCCGGTTCTAGAAAAGGCCAGAAAGCTTCTGCCATTTCTTTGGCATCTTGGTTGAAATCTTTAATTCATCTTGCCTATGTTGAGTCGGGTAAAACTCCGCCTCAGAGAATTACAGCTCATTCTACTAGGTCAGTTTCTACTTCCTGGGCGTTTAGGAATGAAGCTTCGGTTGACCAGATTTGCAAAGCAGCAACTTGGTCCTCTTTGCATACTTTTACTAAATTCTACCATTTTGATGTATTTTCTTCTTCTGAAGCAGTTTTTGGTAGAAAAGTACTTCAGGCAGCGGTTTCAGTTTGAATCTTCTGCTTATGTTTTTCGTTAAACTTTATTTTGGGTGTGGATTATTTTCAGCAGGAATTGGCTGTCTTTATTTTATCCCTCCCTCTCTAGCGACTCTTGTGTGGAAAGATCCACATCTTGGGTAGTCATTATCCCATACGTCACTAGCTCATGGACTCTTGCTAATTACATGAAAGAAAACATAATTTATGTAAGAACTTACCTGATAAATTCATTTCTTTCATATTAGCAAGAGTCCATGAGGCCCGCCCTTTTTTTGTGGTGGTTATGATTTTGTATAAAGCACAATTATTCCAATTCCTTATTTTATATGCTTTCGCACTTTTTTATCACCCCACTTCTTGGCTATTCGTTAAACTGAATTGTGGGTGTGGTGAGGGGTGTATTTATAGGCATTTTGAGGTTTGGGAAACTTTGCCCCTCCTGGTAGGAATGTATATCCCATACGTCACTAGCTCATGGACTCTTGCTAATATGAAAGAAATGAATTTATCAGGTAAGTTCTTACATAAATTATGTTTTTTGTGACACTCTAAGCTATGGTTGGGCACTTTTTTATAAAAGTTCTAAATATATGTGTTTAAACATTTATTTGCCTTGATTCAGGATGATCAATATTCCTTATTTCAGACAGTCAGTTTCATTATTTGGGATAATGCATATGAATTTTCAATTTTTTCTTACCTTTCAAATTGACTTTTTTCCAAGTGGGCTGTTAGGCTCGCGGGGGCTGAAAATGCTTTATTTTATTGTGTCATGCTTGGCGCAGACTTTTTTGGCGCAAAAAATTTCTTTGTCATTTCCGGCGTCATACTTGTCGCCGGAAGTTGTTTGTGATTGCATCATTTTTTTGACGTTTTGCGCAAAAATGTCGGCGTCACCGGATGTGGCATCATTCTTGGCGCCAAAAGCGTTTAGGCGCCAATAATGTGGGCGTCTTTTTTGGCGCTAAAAAATGTGGGCGTCATTATTGTCTCCACCTTTTTTTCACATTATTTAAGTCTCATTTTTCTTTTGCTTCTGGTTACTAGAGGCTTGTTCATTGGCATTTTTTCCCATTCCTGAAACTGTCATTTAAGGAATTTGATAGATTTTGCTTTATATGTTGTTTTTTCTCTTACATATTGCAAGATGTCTCAGATTGACCCTGGATCAGAAGCTACTTCTGGAAAAACGCTGCCTGATGCTGGTCCTACCAAAGTTAAGTGCATTTGTTATAAACTTGTGGTAACTGTTCCTCCGGCTGTAGTTTGTGATGAATGTCATGATAAACTTGCTAATGCAGATAAAATTTCCATTAGTAATATTCCATTACCTGTTGCTGTTCCATCAACATCTATTACTCAGGATGTTCCTGTTAATATAAGAGATTTTGTTTCTAAATCTATTAGGAAGGCTATGTCTGTTATTCCTCCTTCCAGTAAGCGTAAAAGGTCTTTTAAAACTTCTCATTTCTCAGATGAATTTTTAAATGAACATCATCATTCTGATTCTGTCTCTGATGAGGATTTTTCTGGTTCAGAGGATTCAGTCTCAGATATTGACACTGATATGGTTGGAGGATCAATTTACCAAAGAGTTCATTGATTCCTCAGACAAGGGTAACCTTTTTAGGTTTCCAGATCTTTGTTTTGGGGTGTGGATTATTTTTCAGCGGAATTGGCTGTCTTTATTTTATCCCTCTCTAGTGACTCTTGCGTGGAAGTTCCACATCTTGGGTATTTATTATCCCATATGTCACTAGCTCATGGACTCTTGCTAATTACATGAAAGAAAACATAATTTATGTAAGAACTTACCTGATAAATTCATTTCTTTCATATTAGCAAGAGTCCATGAGACCCACCCTTTTTTTGTGGTGATTATGATTTTTTTGTATAAAGCACAACTATTCCAATTCCTTATTTTTGATGCTTTCGCACTTTTTCTTATCACCCCACTTCTTGGCTATTCATTAAACTGATTTGTGGGTGTGGTGAGGGGTGTATTTGTAGGCATTTTGAGGTTTGGGAAACTTTGCCCCTCCTGGTAGGAATGTATATCCCATACGTCACTAGCTCATGGACTCTTGCTAATATGAAAGAAATGAATTTATCAGGTAAGTTCTTACATAAATTATGTTTTTTCAAATACTTTTTTTCCTTTATCTGCAGTGGGATAAAAGTTAGACTTAAGTTTCAAATTTGTTTGTTGAAATTTATTTCTATTTGGATGGTTTTGTTCAAGACCTCTTGTTATAGGATTCTTAAGAAAATATCTTTTTTGTGTTGCACTTCTGATAAATTGATTTATGTTAATTAAAGTGTTGAATTTATTTAATTTGGTTGAGGGTGCAAAGGATAGGCCTTTTTGTAATACCTTGCATTCTTCCTCTTTCAACGTCACTGAACTTAGGTTAAAGATATATTTATAATCTTTTATTTCATTCTTTTATGCTGTTCAAGTTGGTCTGTTTTCTCTGCATCCTCTCTTGCTCTTTTTTTAAGTTTTAGTCTTTCTTTTATTTTGGGGTCCTCCTCTTAAAAAGACCTGGAAGAACTCTGATGATTAGAAAATCCCCTTTGAATTGGGAGTTGGTTTTGTATAAATTCATCTTTATTATCATAATATTGTTCATTTGATAATGGATTAAATCTATTATGTGTTTGTATCTGCCATGTGTCTTCTCTTTCAAATCTTTTGTGAGGAGTATTCCAATAGTTATGATTGGGATGGTTTTGTCTATGATTAGATCTGGTATAATTGTTATTGGCAGAATAACTAGTTCTTGACCTGTTTGTATCATTGTCATATAATTGTTTATCATGTCTTTCTCTATAGGCTGTTCTTCTATTTCTCCAATTTTCTGGCTGATAATGATTGGAATAGTTGTGGGACCTTTTCAGGTTGAGGATGGAGTCAAGCTCAACTCCCAGTCCTACTGCCAGTTTCTGGAAGACACCTTCTTCAAGCAGTGGTACAGGAAGAAGTCTGCATCCTTCAAGAAAAACATGATTTTCATGCAGGACAATGCTCCATCACACGCGTCCAAGTACTCCACAGCGTGGCTGGCAAGAAAGGGTATAAAAGAAGAAAATCTAATGACATGGCCTCCTTGTTCACCTGATCTGAACCCCATTGAGAACCTGTGGTCCATCATCAAATGTGAGATTTACAAGGAGGGAAAACAGTACACCTCTCTGAACAGTGTCTGGGAGGCTGTGGTTGCTGCTGCACGCAATGTTGATGGTGAACAGATCAAAACACTGACAGAATCCATGGATGGCAGGCTTTTGAGTGTCCTTGCAAAGAAAGGTGGCTATATTGGTCACTGATTTGTTTTTGTTTTGTTTTTGAATGTCAGAAATGTATATTTGTGAATGTTGAGATGTTATATTGGTTTCACTGGTAAAAATAAATAATTGAAATGGGTATATATTTGTTTTTTGTTAAGTTGCCTAATAATTATGCACAGTAATAGTCACCTGCACACACTAAAAACAAACTAAAAACTACTATCAAAACTATTCAGCTTTGATATTAATGAGTTTTTTGGGTTAATTGAGAACATGGTTGTTGTTCAATAATAAAATTAATCCTCAAAAATACAACTGGCCTAATAATTCTGCACTCCCTGTATTCAATTGAAAATATTGCCTAAAAAAACTGACAATAACCTAAGCTAAAAATGATATGGATAAAACGAACAATAGAAATAAAAACAGTACAATAAAAAACTTTATTGTAGCAATCCGTTTTGAAATGTAACACTGTTACCAACCATCTGATATCCAGCTTGGCTTATTCTGACACTTTGAATCTGCAGACATCGTTGGAACGCTGACACACAGACCACCCGGTAATCCGTGTTCCTGATTGGTCTCAGCCATCACGTGACCCCGCACACGCTGAACAACCAACCCATTACAGTACACGAAGGAGCAATACCATTCACCTGAGAGGTAATCTGTTGTTTCCAAAGGGGCTAACGTGTTTCAAAATTATATATACTTATTTTCTGCACACGGAGAAGCATTATATAAAAGGCTTCGTATTCTGGGTGAGTCTCTTTTGTCTTTAAACGATTGCACAAAGTTTATTAACCTGGTCGCAGATCATTCACCGAGCTACTGCCAAGCTTTCACTTAATTGTCAGATTTATCCAGCTACAGACTGACATAGACTCTCTCCTCCAATAGAATTGAACCATTTTTTCTTATCCTTGGACTACTTTCCCATTTGCAATCTGCACAACGGAATTGTTTTTTATCTCTCAAATCACATTTTTTATACCACCGGTGGTTTTTTATTGTACTGTTTTTATTTCTATGGTTCGTTTTATCCATATAATTTTTAGGTTAGATAATTGTCAGTTTTTTTAGGCAGTGGTGTATAATAAATATTTTCAATTGAATATTTCATTCAGCATTTGTAATTTATTGTATGCTCTGACTTTCTTATCCCTCTATTTTGTTAGCAGCTTTAACTAGCGCTCCCTGTACTTTGTTTTCCATTAGTCATTGTTTGGAGGTATAGTGGAACTTACCTCTTTTTTCAGGGTAGCCATATTTGTGCTAGTTCCAGACCTCTTTTTTCCTTTTATGTAGTTTTAGTTTCTGGTCTCATATAGTGGTGTTACATTTTATTACTTTTAGCAGCAAATCCTTTTATATTGTAATTTTATTATTTCCTATGGATATCTTTAAAACTAGAATGTCCATGCTGACAGACATTGAAATAATTGAGAATATTGAAATACACAATACATTGCCAGTCAGCATAGACATGAAAGATATGTGTGATGATTTAGAAAAAATGATGACTAAAGAATTAAAACAAAAACTTGAAGTCAGTTACATGCAGAGATATCTCAATTTAAATATGGTGCCTAGGGGGTTAAGATTAATCAAAGACTGCACATTTGATTTGCAGGAACCCTTACAAGTAGAATGGTATAATACTTTAAAAGAAGCTTCTCTTAATTTAATGAAGATTATAATCAAATTACGCGATATTTCATTCAGGGAATTTGAAGAAAAATTGAATTATCTAAAAAATGAATTATCACCTTTCAGTGAAGATGAGAACTTTAAAACATTACAAAATGAAATTATTACACATTTAAAGGACATCAAAAAAGATGTACTTGAAATTAAAAATAAAAAAATGAACAGAGATACATTTGATTATAAAATGCATAAAGATAAAGATATCACTGCAGATATTTCCACCCCTTTAATTTCTTCTTCTGATAATGAATCACAGCCATTAAAAGATGATAAATGGAAACTTTTTTCAAAGAAAAACAGAGACAAAACTTTATATAATTCAAGAAATTCGAAACAATCAAATTCATCCAATGTGATAAATCATAATAATGATAAGAAACACACTAATAATACTCATAGAACTTATAATACAAATTGGGAAACTCCTGACTGGAGATTAAGAAAAGCAAACCAATATGACCAGTATAATAATGAACAAAGACAATACAGAGAGAAATACACTACCAATAACAATGACTATCATAATTCAGGGAACAACTATTCCAATCATTATCAGCCAGAAAATTGGAGAAATAGAAGAACAACCTTCAGAGAAAGACATGATAAACAATTATATGACAATGATACAAACAGGTCAAGAACTAGTTATTCTGCCAATAACAATTATACCAGATCGAATCATAGACAAAACCATCCCAATCATAACTATTGGAATACTCCTCACAAAAGATTTGAAAGAGAAGACACATGGCAGATACATACACATAATAGATTTAATCCATTATCAAATGAACAATATTATGATAATAAAGATGAATTTATACAAAACCAACCCCCAATTCAAAGGGGGTTTTCTAATCATCAGAGTTCTTCCAGGTCTTTTTTAGAGGAGGACCCCAAAATAAAAGAAAGACTAAAACTTAAAAAAAGAGCAAGAGAGGATGCAGAGGAAACAGACCAACTAAACAGCAGAAAAGAATGAAATAAAAGATTATAAAAATATCTTTAACCTAAGTTCAGTGACGTTGAAAGAGGAAGAATGCAAGGTATTACAAAAAGGCCTATCCTTTGCACCCTCAACCAAATTAAATAAATTCAACACTTTAATTAACATAAATCAATTTATCAGAAGTGCAACACAAAAAATATATTTTCTTAAGAATCCTATAACAAGAGGTCTTGAACAAAACCATCCAAATAGAAATAAATTTCAACAAACAAATTTGAAACTTGTCTAACTTTTATCCCACTGCAGATAAAGGAAAAAACCTAGAACTATTTGAAAAAATGGTAAAAGAAGATGTTGAAAAAATAAACACAGATAAACAATTTAAATTGAATCTAACCAAGAAAGAAAGGGAAACTTTGAATATGTTAAAATCCAATAAGAACATTATAATAAAACAAGCGGACAAGGGAGGTGGCATTGTCATCCTTGACAAAGAAGCTTATAAAAAGGAAGCCCTGAGATTATTAGAAGATCCCCTTACATATAAAAAAATCACTTCTAACCCCATTAATAAACAAAAAAGGGATTTAGAACTTCTTTTGAAAAAAGCACATAATACAGATATAATTAATCATAAGGAATATGATTTTTTGTTGGTTAATCATCCCATTACCCCCACCTTTTATTATTTACCAAAAATTCATAAGTGTCTACATAATCCACCGGGGAGGCCTATCATCTCAGGGACTAACTCATTAACTGCCAATCTTTCTGAATACATAGACTTTTTCTTCAGCAATATGTCAAAAAACTACCTTCCTATTTGAAAGATTCAACTGATTTCCTAAATACTTTGCAAACAGTGGAATGGAGAGAGAGTTATACACTCATCACTTGTGATGTGTGTTCTCTTTACACTAGTATAAGACACCACTTAGGATTAAAGGCTATAGATTACCATTTAGTCAAAGAAGGAGAGCTCCGTTTTGAACAAATAGATTTTATTAATACTTGTATAAAATTCATTTTGGAAAATAATTCTTTTATTTTCAATGATCAATTCTTTCTACAAATACAAGGCACTGCGATGGGCACCAAGTTCACCCCAAGTTATGCCAACTTATTTATGGGACAACTGGAAGATAAGGTTATTTACAATGGCACTTGGGAGGCGAACTTGGTGCTCTATCGTAGATTTATAGACAATATTTCTTTCATGTAATTAGCAAGAGTCCATGAGCTAGTGACGTATGGGATATACATTCCTACCAGGAGGGGCAAAGTTTCCCAAACCTCAAAATGCCTATAAATACACCCCTCACCACACCCACAAATCAGTTTTACAAACTTTGCCTCCTATGGAGGTGGTGAAGTAAGTTTGTGCTAGATTCTACGTTGATATGCGCTCCGCAGCAGGTTGGAGCCCGGTTTTCCTCTCAGCGTGCAGTGAATGTCAGAGGGATGTGAAGAGAGTATTGCCTATTTGAATTCAATGATCTCCTTCTACGGGGTCTATTTCATAGGTTCTCTGTTATCGGTCGTGGGGAGATTCATCTCTTACCTCCCTTTTCAGATCGACGATATACTCTTATATATATACCATTACCTCTGCTGATTTTCGTTTCAGTACTGGTTTGGCTTTCTACAAACATGTAGATGGGTGTTCTGGGATAAGTAAGTCTTATTTTCTGTGACACTCTAAAGCTATGGTTGGGCACTTTTTTATAAAGTTCTAAATATATGTATTCAAACATTTATTTGCCTTGACTCAGGATGTTCAACATTCCTTTTTTTCAGACAGTCGATTTCATATTTGGGATAATGCATTTGAATCAATCATTTTTTCTTACCTTAAAAATTTGACTTTTTCCCTGTGGGCTGTTAGGCTCGCGGGGGCTTTTGCGCCAAAAATGTCGGCGTTCCGGATGTGGCGTCATTTTTGGCGCCAAAAGCATTTAGGCGCCAAATAATGTGGGCGTCTTATTTGGCGCTAAAAAAATATGGGCGTCGCTTTTGTCTCCACATTATTTAAGTCTCATTTTTCATTGCTTCTGGTTGCTAGAAGCTTGTTCTTTGGCATTTTTTTCCCATTCCTGAAACTGTCATTTAAGGAATTTGATCAATTTTGTTTTATATGTTGTTTTTTCTCTTACATATTGCAAGATGTCTCACGTTGCATCTGAGTCAGAAGATACTTCAGGAAAATCGCTGCCTGGTGCTGGAGCTGCCAAAGCTAAGTGTATCTGCTGTAAACTTTTGGTAGCTGTTCCTCCAGCTGTTGTTTGTATTAAATGTCATGACAAACTTGTTAATGCAGAAAATATTTCCTTTAGTAAAGTACCATTACCTGTTGCAGTTCCATCAACATCTAATGTTCAGAGTGTTCCTGATAACATAAGAGATTTTGTTTCTGAATCCATTAAGAAGGCTATGTCTGTTATTCCTCCTTCTAGTAAACTTCTCTTTATCCAGATGAATTTTTAAATGAACATCATCATTCTGATTCTAATGATTCTTCTGGTTCAGAGGATTCTGTCTCAGAGGTTGATGCTGATAAATCTTCATATTTATTTAAAATGGAATTTATTCGTTCTTTACTTAAAGAAGTCCTAATTGCATTAGAAATTGAGGATTCTGGTCCTCTTGATACTAAATCTATACGTTTAGACAAGGTCTTTAAATCTCCTGTAGTTATTCCAGAAGTTTTTCCTGTTCCTGGTGCTATTTCTGAAGTAATTTCCAGAGAATGGAATAATTTGGGTAATTCATTTACTCCTTCTAAACGTTTTAAGCAATTATATCCTGTGCCGTCCGACAGATTAGAGTTTTGGGACAAAATCCCTAAAGTTGATGGGGCTATTTCTACCCTTGCTAAACGTACTACTATTCCTACGGCAGATGGTACTTCCTTTAAGGATCCTATAGATAGGAAAATTGAATCCTTTCTAAGAAAAGCTTATCTGTGTTCAGGTAATCTTCTTAGACCTGCTATATCATTGGCTGATGTTGCTGCAGCTTCAACTTTTTGGTTGGAGACTTTAGCGCAACAAGTAACAGATCATGATTCTCATAATATTATTATTCTTCTTCAACATGCTAATAATTTTATCTGTGATGCCATTTTTGATATTATCAGAGTTGATGTCAGGTTTATGTCTCTAGCTATTTTAGCTAGAAGAGCTTTATGGCTTAAAACTTGGAATGCTGATATGTCTTCTAAATCGACTCTACTTTCCCTTTCTTTCCAGGGTAATAAATTATTTGGTTCTCAGTTGGATTCTATTATCTCAACTGTTACTGGTGGGAAAGGAACTTTTTTACCACAGGATAAAAAATCTAAGGGTAAAAACAGGGCTCATAATCGTTTTCGTTCCTTTCGTTTTAACAAAGAACAAAAGCCTGATCCTTCATCCTCAGGAGCAGTTTCAGTTTGGAAACCATCTCCAGTCTGGAATAAATCCAAGCCTTCTAGAAAAGCAAAGCCAGCTTCTAAGTCCACATGAAGGTGCGGCCCTCATTCCAGCTCAGCTGGTAGGGGGCAGATTACGTTTTTTCTAAGAAATTTGGATCAATTCTGTTCACAATCTTTGGATTCAGAACATTGTTTCAGAAGGGTACAGAATTGGTTTCAAGATAAGACCTCCTGCAAAGAGATTTTTTCTTTCCCGTGTCCCAGTAAACCCAGTGAAAGCTCAAGCATTTCTGAAATGTGTTTCAGATCTAGAGTTGGCTGGAGTAATTATGCCAGTTCCAGTTCTGGAACAGGGGCTGGGGTTTTATTCGAATCTCTTCATTGTACCAAAGAAGGAGAATTCCTTCAGACCAGTTCTGGATCTAAAAATATTGAATCGTTATGTAAGGATACCAACATTCAAAATGGTAACTATAAGGACTATCCTGCCTTTTGTTCAGCAAGGGCATTATATGTCTACAATAGATTTACAGGATGCATATCTGCATATTCCGATTCATCCAGCTCACTATCAGTTTCTGAGATTCTCTTTCCTGGACAAGCATTACCAGTTTGTGGCTCTGCCGTTTGGCCTAGCTACAGCTCCAAGAATTTTTACAAAGGTTCTCGGTGCCCTTCTGTCTGTAATCAGAGAACAGGGTATTGTGGTATTTCCTTATTTGGACGATATCTTGGTACTTGCTCAGTCTTCACATTTAGCAGAATTTCATACGAATCGACTTGTGTTGTTTCTTCAAGATCATGGTTGGAGGATCAATTCACTAAAAAGTTCATTGATTCCTCAGACAAGGGTAACCTTTTTGGGTTTCCAGATAGATTCAGTGTCCATAACTCTGTCTTTGACAGACAAGAGACGTCTAAAATTGATTTCAGCTTGTCGAAACCTTCAGTCACAATCATTCCCTTCGGTAGCCTTATGCATGGAAATTCTAGGTCTTATGACTGCTGCATCGGACACGATCCCCTTTGCTCGTTTTCACATGCGACCTCTTCAGCTCTGTATGCTGAACCAATGGTGCAGGGATTACACAAAGATATCTCAATTAGTATCTTTAAAACCGATTGTACGACACTCTCTGACGTGGTGGACAGATCACCATCGTTTAGTTCAGGGGGCTTCTTTTGTTCTTCCGACCTGGACTGTAATTTCAACAGATGCAAGTCTTACAGGTTGGGGAGCTGTGTGGGGGTCTCTGACGGCACAAGGGGTTTGGGAATCTCAGGAGGTGAGATTACCGATCAATATTTTGGAACTCCGTGCAATTTTCAGAGCTCTTCAGTCTTGGCCTCTTCTGAAGAGAGAGTCATTCATTTGTTTTCAGACAGACAATGTCACAACTGTGGCATACATCAATCATCAAGGAGGGACTCACAGTCCTCTGGCTATGAAAGAAGTATCTCGAATTCTGGTTTGGGCGGAATCCAGCTCCTGTCTAATCTCTGCGGTTCATATCCCAGGTATAGACAATTGGGAAGCGGATTATCTCAGTCGCCAAACGTTGCATCCGGGCGAATGGTCTCTTCACCCAGAGGTATTTCTTCAGATTGTTCAAATGTGGGAACTCCCAGAAATAGATCTGATGGCTTCTCATCTAAACAAGAAACTTCCCAGGTATCTGTCCAGATCCTGGGATCCTCAGGCGGAGGCAGTGGATGCATTATCACTTCCTTGGAAGTATCATTCTGCCTATATCTTTCCGCCTCTAGTTCTTCTTCCAAGAGTAATCTCCAAGATTCTGAAGGAATGCTCGTTTGTTCTGCTGGTAGCTCCAGCATGGCCTCACAGGTTTTGGTATGCGGATCTTGTCCGGATGGCCTCTTGCCAGCCGTGGACTCTTCCGTTAAGACCAGACCTTCTGTCGCAAGGTCCTTTCTTCCATCAGGATCTCAAATCCTTAAATTTAAAGGTATGGAGATTGAACGCTTGATTCTTGGTCAAAGAGGTTTCTCTGACTCTGTGATTAATACTATGTTACAGGCTCGTAAATCTGTATCTAGAGAAATATATTATAGAGTCTGGAAGACTTATATTTCTTGGTGTCTTTCTCATCATTTTTCCTGGCATTCTTTTAGAATTCCGAGAATTTTACAGTTTCTTCAGGATGGTTTAGATAAAGGTTTGTCCGCAAGTTCCTTGAAAGGACAAATCTCTGCTCTTTCTGTTCTTTTTCACAGAAAGATTGCTAATCTTCCTGATATTCATTGTTTTGTACAAGCCTTGGTTCGTATAAAACCTGTCATTAAGTCAATTTCTCCTCCTTGGAGTTTGAATTTGGTTCTGGGGGCTCTTCAAGCTCCTCCTTTTGAACCCATGCATTCATTGGACATTAAATTACTTTCTTGGAAAGTTTTGTTCCTTTTGGCCATCTCTTCTGCCAGAAGAGTCTCTGAATTATCTGCTCTTTCTTGTGAGTCTCCTTTTCTGATTTTTAATCAGGATAAGGCGGTGTTGCGAACTTCTTTTGAATTTTTACCTAAGGTTGTGAATTCCAACAACATTAGTAGAGAAATTGTGGTTCCTTCATTATGTCCTAATCCTAAGAATTCTAAGGAGAAATCATTGCATTCTTTGGATGTTGTTAGAGCTTTGAAATATTATGTTGAAGCTACTAAGTCTTTCCGAAAGACTTCTAGTCTATTTGTCATCTTTTCCGGTTCTAGAAAAGGCCAGAAAGCTTCTGCCATTTCTTTGGCATCTTGGTTGAAATCTTTAATTCATCATGCCTATGTCGAGTCGGGTAAAACTCCGCCTCAAAGGATTACAGCTCATTCTACTAGGTCAGTTTCTACTTCCTGGGCGTTTAGGAATGAAGCTTCGGTTGATCAGATTTGCAAAGCAGCAACTTGGTCCTCTTTGCATACTTTTACTAAATTCTACCATTTTGATGTGTTTTCTTCTTCTGAAGCAGTTTTTGGTAGAAAAGTACTTCAGGCAGCTGTTTCAGTTTGAATCATCTTCTTATGTTTTTCATTAAACTTTATTTTGGGTGTGGATTATTTTCGGCAGGAATTGGCTGTCTTTATTTTATCCCTCCCTCTCTAGTGACTCTTGCATGGAAAGATCCACATCTTGGGTAGTCATTATCCCATACGTCACTAGCTCATGGACTCTTGCTAATTACATGAAAGAAAACATAATTTATGTAAGAACTTACCTGATAAATTCATTTCTTTCATATTAGCAAGAGTCCATGAGGCCCACCCTTTTTTTGTGGTGGTTATGATTTTTTGTATAAAGCACAATTATTCCAATTCCTTATTTTATATGCTTTCGCACTTTTTTCTTATCACCCCACTTCTTGGCTATTCGTTAAACTGATTTGTGGGTGTGGTGAGGGGTGTATTTATAGGCATTTTGAGGTTTGGGAAACTTTGCCCCTCCTGGTAGGAATGTATATCCCATACGTCACTAGCTCATGGACTCTTGCTAATATGAAAGAAATGAATTTATCAGGTAAGTTCTTACATAAATTATGTTTTTTATCATATGGGAAGGGGATTTGGAATTATTTGAATTACTTTTAGAAGATTTAAGCACAAGCACTTTTGGCTTGAATTTCACTTACGAACACAGTAAACAATCATTAAGTTATCTGGACATTAAAATTGAAATAAGTAATGGTGAGATTCACACAAAAACACACTTCAAAGAAGTTGAATCTAATAATTATGTACACAGTCAAAGCTGCCACTACAGAAAATGGATTGAGAATATTCCCCCCAACCAATTTTCTAGAATAAGAAAGAATTGTACTACATTGGCCAATTATGATGAACAATCATCATATTTAGAGAGGAAGTTCCTTGAGAAAGGCTACAATAAAAGTAAAATAGAAGCAGCAAAAACCACTGCTCGTGAAAAAAATAGAGGTGATCTTTTAAAGAGAAGTGATAGGAATAATATAAACCCAAATAGTAAGAACACAGATTCGGGCCCTCTGTGGATCCCATTTATAACTGACTACAATATTCATCATAATCATATTAGATCTATTTTAAACAAACATTGGTATATATTGCAAAGAGACCCAATTATTGGCGAATTACTGCCTGATAAACCAGCAGTGGTGTTTAAAAAGGCGAAAAATCTAAAAAACATATTAGCCCCCAGTGCTTTTAGAGAGTCAAAGAAGACATTCATTGAAGGAGATCTTGAATCACGTAAATTAAAAGGGTTTTTATCCCTGTATAAATTGTAAAGCCTGCAAATTCAGCAATAAAACTAAGTGGGTGAAGGCTTTTAACACCAATAAAGATTTTGAAATAAGGGATTGTATCAGATGTACTGACATAAATGTGGTATATCTGATACAATGTCCATGTGACAAACAGTATTTGGGGGAGACCTCACGCCCCCTCAAAGACAGAATCCGCGAACATCTTCTAAATATTGAACATGGCTTTACAGGACATTTGCTATCCAGACATTTTAAAGAGTGTCATGACCAAAATACAAAGGGTCTAAAATACTGGGGTATTAGAAAAATCACTAACAATTGGAGAGGAGGTGACCTCAACAAAAAGCTCTTACGTGCAGAAGCTGAATTGATATTTCAATTCAAAACCTTAGAACCATTTGGTTTAAATGCAGAGCTAGATCTTAATTCTGTTATGCACTAAAAAACTTCATTTTAGACCTTTAACTTCCAAATCTAGGTTGTATATCTTTTTACTAAATATATTGGAGTTTTTAAAAAAAACTTACTCAGACAATACTAGAAACAACAAATATTTAAAAATAATTAGTATAAGGAGTTATATTTCCTTATATTATTGGGTTAGATTTAACATTAAGACAAAATCCCCTACAAAACTATAATATTTATTGAACATAAAAATGATGTTGTCGGGATGAATATCCATATAAAATTACTTTTTAGTCTATGTTCATTTAGGTATCATCCACTGTTTTACACTTATTTTAGATTATATATTTAGTCACAGTATCCCTAATATTTATGGGTCCCATTCACATCTATGGTATGAATATTCTTTATAATATTTTTCATTTAGGATATTAATTTTTAGGAACACATTAATTAATTCACTACACACATATATATTTATTATAGACTTTTTTATCACACACTAAGGTTTCATTATATAACAAAGATCACTTCCATGTAAATATATATTATCACTGTTATACACTTCCATATAGTTTTAGTTATTTATAATATTAATTTATGTAAATGTAATCATTAATATAGGTTGTTTCTATATATGTACTGTATATATTTGGTTTATTATTATGTAGGATTTCTTTTACCTAAGTTAGGTAATTATTATTTCAACCGCTAAAAGCTGCCGTCCCTTTAACTGCTAAAAGGTGCCGTCCCTTTAAGAAAAAGTAGAGAAATGAGCACACAACAAGGACGAGTTTACTCAATGGTTCCCAATAAAAAGTGAGTAGAGAGCAGTCAGAATTCATCTTGAGAAAGGCTACACAAGCTGAAACGCGTTGATCTACACTACTGGGATTGTTTACTACTGAGACAGAAACTGACACACAGAGCGCTCTGTTGTTTTAATTGGAACTTTATTGTAGCAATCCGTTTTGAAATGTAACACTGTTACCAACCATCTGATATTCAGCTTGGCTTATTCTGACACTTTGAATCTGCAGACATCGTTGGAATGCTGACAGACAGACCACCCGGTAATCCGTGTTCCTGATTGGTCTCAACCATCACGTGACCCCGCACACGCTGAACAACCAACCCATTACAGTACACGACGAGCAATACCGTACACCTGAGAGGTAATCTGTTGTTTCCAAAGGGGCTAACGTGTTTCAAACATATATACTTATTTTCTGCACACGGAGAAGCATTATATCAAAGGCTTCGTATTCTGGGTGAGTCTCTTTTGTCTTTAAACGACACACAAAGTTTATTAACCTGGTCGCAGATCATTCACCGAGCTACTGCCAAGCTTTAACTTAATTGTCAGATTTATCCAGCTACAGACTGACATAGACTCTCTCCTCCAATAGAATTGAACCATTTTTTCTTATCCTTGGACTACTTTCCCATTTGCAATCTGCACAACGGACTTGTTTTTTATCCCTCAAATCACATTTTTTATACCACCGGTGTTTTTTTATTGTACTGTTTTTATTTCTATTGTTCGTTTTATCCATATAATTTTTAGGTTAGGTTATTGTCAGTTTTTTTAGGCAGTGGTGTATAATAAATATTTTCAATTGAATATTTCATTCAGCATTTGTAATTTATTGTATGCTCTGACTTTCTTATCCCTCTATTTTGTTAGCAGCTTTAACTAGCGCTCCCTGTACTTTGTTTACCAT
>NC_069501.1:135237858-135300358 GCF_027579735.1 Bombina bombina | reverse complement strand
GCAAGCAGAGTGAGCGCAGCACTGGGCTCACTCTGGCATTGACACTCTGGCATTGGCATTTATTACCTACTATAATGAGGTATTGGCATTTACTACCTACTATAAAGAGTTCCACAATATAGTTGCTCTTTTTTTACAACTATTTTATTAATTGTCTCCAGTCATATATACATACAGGCCTTTTACTATAAACAGAAAGAGAAAAAAAACAAAAAACAAGAAAGCGCAATTAGCTTATTTCGGCATCTCGCAGGACGCAACACATAAAACACACAAAATACTTCCTTATATAGTCATTATTCTAAGTATAACATTTATATATGATTTGGCCCTTGTCTAAAGAAAAATACAGTTAGAAAAATGTATCCTCGTCGTCTTACTAAAAAATTCTTATTACATTTTCCTATGTACTTGACAGGCTGACAAATTGTATTATTTTGTACATATCTATAATCAATCTCGCAAATTCACTCTATAAAAATTTGAAATGCCTTCTTTGATTTATAAAGGTAGGATTGCAAATCCACCAGAGGTTGCTTTGGTATATCAGACTATACCAGACAATAAGTTCAAGAATATAAATTCAGTCCCATATGGAGAATATAACAATAAAAAACAGACCTTTACAAGAAAGCAAATAAACATATAAAATACAAATAAAGATTGAAAAAAAAAAAAAGTATTTCCCCCCCCTTTTTCACCCACTCCCTTTCCCCCCCTTCCACCCTCCCCTCCCCCCTTTCTCTCTTCTCCTCCCCTTCCCATCTGTAATCATACCTATAGGCAGCTCCCACACACTCACTTAGCTTCTCAAATTAACCATCATTCCAAGATGTTGGTATCTATTTGTCAATATTAATTGTTGGAATAGAGGGGCATTCTGTAATGGCAATAGAATTTGTCTTTGTATATTGTCTGGAAGTGACAAAATGTACCTTTCCCATTTTATCAAAAATAGTCTTATTTTATTATCTAGAAAAATCATTGGGTCTTCTAAATCTATAGCTACTTGGAGTGACATATTATTTATGAAAGCTGCTATATTGGGAGCTTTCTTATCTTTCCAGCTTCTAAAAATCATCTGTCTAGCCACTAGGATAGCTGTATTAACTGTTTATATTTCTCGTAGAGGAAAAAGATATACATAATAATCTGTTCTGATTTAAATTTAATTTTAATTGGTAAAAATCTATTAAGCCAATACTCCACTTTACACCAAAATTGTTTATTTCTTTCATGTAATTAGCAAGAGTCCATGAGCTAGTGACGTATGGGATATACATTCCTACCAGGAGGGGCAAAGTTTCCCAAACCTCAAAATGCCTATAAATACACCCCTCACCACACCCACAAATCAGTTTTACAAACTTTGCCTCCTATGGAGGTGGTGAAGTAAGTTTGTGCTAGATTCTACGTTGATATGCGCTCCGCAGCAGGTTGGAGCCCGGTTTTCCTCTCAGCGTGCAGTGAATGTCAGGGGGATGTGAGGAGAGTATTGCCTATTTGAATTCAATGATCTCCTTCTACAGGGTCTATTTCATAGGTTCTCTGTTATCGGTCGTAGAGATTCATCTCTTACTTCCCTTTTCAGATCGACGAGATACTCTTATATATACCATTACCTCTACTGATTCTCGTTTCAGTACTGGTTTGGCTTTCTACTACGTGTAGATGAGTGTCCTGGGGTAAGTAAGTCTTATTTTCTGTGACACTCTAAGCTATGGTTGGGCACTTTTATATAAAGTTCTAAATATATGCATTCAAACATTTATTTGCCTTGACTCAGGATGTTCAACGTTCCTTATTTCAGACAGTCAGTTTCATATTTGGGATAATGCATATGAATAAATCAATTTTCTTACCTTAAAATTTGACTTTTTTCCCTGTGGGCTGTTAGGCTCGCGGGGGCTGAAAATGCTTCATTTTATTGCGTCATTCTTGGCACTGACTTTTTTGGCATAAAAACTTTTTTTCTGTTTCCGGCGTCATACGTGTCGCCGGAAGTTGCATCATTTTTTGACGTTTTTTTTGAGCCAAAAGTGTCGGCGTTCCGGATGTGGTGTCATTTTTGGCGTTAAAAGCATTTAGACGCCAAATAATGTGGGCGTCTTTTTTTGGTGCTAAAAAATATGGGCGTCACTATTGTCTCCACATTATTTAAGTCTCATTATTTATTGCTTCTGGTTGCTAGAAGCTTGTTCACTGGCATTCTTTCCCATTCCTGAAACTGTCATTTAAGGAATTTGATCAATTTTGCTTTATATGTTGTTTTTTCTATTACATATTGCAAGATGTCCCAGATTGGCACTGAGTCAGAAGATACTACTGGAAAATCGCTGCCTGGTGCTGGATCTACCAAAGCTAAGTGTATCTGCTGTAAACTTATGGTAGCTGTTCCTCCAGCTGTTGTTTGTATTGAATGTCATGACAAACTTGTTAATGCAGATAATATTTCCTTTAGTAATGTTACATTACCTGTTGCTGTTCCGTCAACATCTAATACTCAGAGTGTTCCTGTTAATATAAGAGATTTTGTTTCTAAATCCATTAAGAAGGCTATGTCTGTTATTCCTCCTTCTAGTAAGCGTAAAAAGTCTTTTAAAACTTCTCATTTTTCAGATGAATTTTTAAGTGAACATCATCATTCTGATTCTGATAATGATTCCTCTGGTTCAGAGGATTCTGTCTCAGAGGTTGATGCTGATAAATCTTCATATTTATTCAAAATGGAATTTATTTGTTCTTTACTTAAAGAAGTCTTAATTGCATTAGAAATAGAGGATTCTGGTCCTCTTGATACTAAATCTAAACATTTAAATAAGGTTTTTAAATCTCCTGTAGTTATTCCAGAAGTTTTCCCTGTCCCTGATGCTATTTCTGAAGTAATCTCCAGGGAATGGAATAATTTGGGTAATTAATTTACTCCTTCTAAGCGTTTTAAGCAATTATATCCTGTGCCATCTGACAGATTAGAGTTTTGGGACAAAATCCCTAAGGTTGATGGGGCTGTCTCTACTCTTTCTAAGCGTACTACTATTCCTACGGCAGATAGTACTTCCTTTATCTCCAAGATTCTGAAGGAATGCTCGTTTGTTCTGCTGGTGGCTCCAGCATGGCCTCACAGGTTTTGGTATGCGGATCTTGTCCGAATGGCCTCTTGCCAACCATGGACTCTTCCGTTAAGACCAGACCTTCTGTCACAAGGTCCTTTTTTCCATCAGGATCTCAAATCCTTAAATTTAAAGGTATGGAGATTGAACGCTTGATTCTTAGTCAAAGAGGTTTCTCTGACTCTGTGATTAATACTATGTTACAGGCTCGTAAATCTGTATCTAGAAAGATATATTATCGAGTTTGGAAGACTTACATTTCTTGGTGTCTTTCTTATCATTTTTCCTGGCATTCTTTTAGAATTCCGAGAATTTTACAGTTTCTTCAGGATGGTATGGATAAAGGTTTGTCGGCAAGTTCCTTGAAAGGACAAATCTCTGCTCTTTCTGTTCTTTTTCACAGAAAGATTGCTAATCTTCCTGATATTCATTGTTTTGTACAAGCTTTGGTTCGTATAAAACCTGTTATTAAGTAAATCCTTCTTGGAGTTTGAATTTGGTTCTGGGGGCTCTTCAAGCTCCTCCGTTTGAACCTATGCATTCATTGGACATTAAATTACTTTCTTGGAAAGTTTTGTTTCTTTTGGCCATCTCTTCTGCTAGAAGAGTTTCTGAATTATCTGCTCTTTCTTGTGAGTCTCCTTTTCTGATTTTTCATCAGGATAAGGCGGTGTTGCGAACTTCTTTTAAATTTTTACCTAAGGTTGTGAATTCTAACAACATTAGTAGAGAAATTGTGGTTCCTTCATTGTGTCCTAATCCTAAGAATTCTAAGGAGAGATCATTGCATTCTTTGGATGTAGTTAGAGCTTTGAAATATTATGATGAAGCTACTAAGAATTTCCGAAAGACTTCTAGTCTATTTGTTATCTTTTCCGGTTCTAGGAAAGGTCAGAAGGCCTCTGCCATTTCTTTGGCATCTTGGTTGAAATATTTAATTCATCATGCTTATGTTGAGTCGGGTAAAACTCCGCCTCAAAGGATTACAGCTCATTCTACTAGGTCAGTTTCTACTTCCTGGGCGTTTAGGAATGAAGCTTCGGTTGATCAGATTTGCAAAGCAGCAACTTGGTCTTCTTTGCATACTTTTACTAAATTCTACCATTTTGATGTGTTTTCTTCTTCTGAAGCAGTTTTTGGTAGAAAAGTACTTCAGGCAGCTGTTTCAGTTTGATTCTTCTGCTTATAATTTCAGTTTTTTTCATTATAAGATTTTAAACTTTATTTTGGGTGTGGATTATTTTCAGCGGAATTGGGCTGTCTTTATTTTATCCCTCCCTCTCTGTGACTCTTGCGTGGAAGATCCACATCTTGGGTAGTCATTATCCCATACGTCACTAGCTCATGGACTCTTGCTAATTACATGAAAGAAAACATAATTTCATGTAAGAACATACCTGATAAATTCATTTCTTTCATATTAGCAAGAGTCCATGAGGCCCACCCTTTTTATGGTGGTCTTGATTTTTTGTATAAACGCACAATTATTCCAATTCCTTATTTTTTATGCTTTCGCGCTTTTCTACCTCTAATCACCCCACTTCTTGGCTATGTGTTAAACTGATTTGTGGGCTGTGGTTGAGGGGTGTATTTATAGGCATTTTGAGGTTTGGGAAACTTTGCCCCCTCTGGTAGCGAATGTATATCCCATACGTCACTAGCTCATGGACTCTTGCTAATATGAAACAGAAATGAATTTATCAGGTAAGTTCTTACATAAATTATGTTATTTTAGGACAGCTATAAAACATATGGACCAAATCAGCTTTAGATTTGCTACATCTCAAACATCTAATAATTTCTTGACTTTTCCATTTAGACATTGAAAGAGACGTTAGATAGGCTCTATTCAGTAATTTAATGTGTGCTTCTCTAAATGATATAGCCCTTGTGTACTCTGCGATTGATTTAAAGCTCTTTTTGAGTCTCTCCTCCTCTAAGTTCCTAAAGTCTCTGTTCCATTTAGCATAGAGGTTATATACTTTATCTTTAGCTTCTAGAGATATTATACTTTTATATAGGTAAGAGATTGAATGCTTCCCAGACCGATAAAGATTTAAAATAGGATCTATGATTCTCCAGTTATTTGAGCCAATTTGTGCCAGTTTAATGGTATTAATAAAATGCCGCACTTGAAGGTATGCAAAAAACTGTGATCTTTTTAGATTGTATTCTTTAGCTAATATGTCAAAGGAATTAATAGAATTGGGTTGCATCTTGATTAGTTGACAAATTTGAGTTAGCCCTCTTTTGGCCCAGTTAGTGAAAGCATAGGTTTCAATACGGCTTATGAATTGAGGATTCCCCTTTTAGGTAAATATTGTGACATTTTATAATTTATCTTCAAGTTATGAGATATTTTTTTTCCAAGCAAGTGTGATATTATGAATTGTATAATGGAAATGTCTTCTGTCTGTATCTTTTGTTAAAGGAAAATGTAGCAGGGCCTTAAGAGATAGTGGATACAATGCTGCCTCCTCACTTTGATAATTCGTAATATGCTCTGCCCCTGTTAACCAATCTAACACATTTTTAGCTAGACATAAATAATTATACAATTTTAAGTTAGTTAGAGACAATACCCCATCCGTTCTCAAATGAGCTAAATTTTTCAATGCTCTACGAGTTTTCCCTTTGCCCCAGAAGAATTGTATACATTGGGAATTAAACTTGTGCACATCTTTAGCCGTAATGAAAACAGGAATATTCTGCATGAGAAAGAGTAATCTTGGGAAAATCATCATCTTAATAAGAAACACTTTAGCAGATAGAGATAGTGGTAACTTAGCCCACCTTTTTAGCGAGTCTATGCATTTCTGCCAGATAGGTTCGTAATTTATAGTGTACCAATCATCAGGGTTTTTAGATAACATTATCCCTAGATATCTAATTTTCCCAGCAACCTGTTTAAAGGGATTTACAGTCAGACTGTTTTTTCTTTTTAATAATCCACAGAATTTCTGACTTATTTAAATTTATTCTATAGCCTGAGAATTTACTAAATTCGCTGATAAGTTCAAGAATAACAGGTATATTTTTTCTAGAATTGCTGATACAGAAAAGTAAATCATCAGCATACATGGATAAAGTGAATTTCTTATCTCCCAGCGATATCCCCTCTAGTCTATCCATGCAGAATATTGCCAGGGGTTCAAGCGGATATTAAAGAGCAATGGTGACAGCGGGCAGCCCTGTCTGGTTCCTTTCTGCCCTCGTTAGACCATCAGGAGATTAGCCCGTTCATCTTTATATACAAAGTTGGATTTTGATATATTAATTTACTATACTTTGTAAAATTACCTGTTATTCCAAAACTGCTCAGAACTGTAAAACAGATGATCCCAATCTATACTATTCAAAGCCTTTTCTGGCATCGACCGTTAGCAGGGCGAAATCAGTATATTTATACCTCTTTTCTTTGTTATCTGATAACATCTGTTCAATGTTTTTCTGTGAGGCTTCTGCCAGGCATAATCCAGTCTGATTCTGTGTGGATTATTCCCCCCAAGATTTTTTTAAGCCTTTTTGCAATAATACTAGCAATATTTTTATAGTCAAACATTTAGCAAGGAGATAGGCTGATATGCGTCAAGCGATTCTGGGTCCTAATCTTTCTTATAAATTAACGTAATATTAGCTTTAGCAAAAAATTGTGATGGTTAAATATTGTTAACAAAATAATTGTTATAAAGACTTGCAAATGTTAAGATAATATCTTCTTGTAATAGTTTATAAAATTCACTTGGGATCAAGTCTGGGCCAGGTTCTTTGCCATTTGACAAGTTCTTTATAACATATATAATCTCTTTGTTTATTATTTCCTTATTTAATTTGCTCTAGCTGTTCTATGCTTATCCTTGGGTAGTTATATTATCCCAGAATTTTTTTTTAGCTTCTTGATCGATTTTCTCAGATGAATATAGTAGATTATAAAAGGCTTGAAACTGAGATATTATGTCTTTGGGAGAAGTGAGTCTTATATCATTAACCTTAATAGCTCCAATAAAGTTTTTTTTTTGTTTTTTTTTTACTTTTGACTAGATTGGCTAGTAATTTAGCTGCTTTCAGAGAAAATCTGTTAAATCTGGCATTATTATTTATATCATTTTGTGAAATCTGTTGATTTATGAAGGTTTCTCTTTCTAACTTTGCTTTTTGATACTCAGACCAGTTTGACTTAGTGGGGTTTTCTATATATCTTGTGTACTTGTTTTTTTAATTGATTCACAAGTTGTGTTTCCCTTATACCTAGATGCTTTTTCCTTGCACTCATATATGCCTTAATTTGCCCTCTGAAAAATGCCTTGGCTGACTCCCCAAAAAATTCTCTCTTTGATAGGTAATTTTAAATAAAATGAAAAAATTTTCTCCATTTGGTTCGAATCCAGTTTCTAAACTTAATATTTGCGATCAGATATGATGGGAAATAGAAGCCTACCTTTCTGTTCTGTTTAGGATTAAGATAGCTAATGGAGAGTGAGATGTTTGCATGATCTGAGATTAGAATGTTTGTGATGTCTGTGGAGACATCATCTGGGTGCTGAAGCCTCCAGACATCTTTTAATTTTAGGCTTTTAGGAAACTTACTAAGCTCTTTCGCTTCTCTTAGATGCCTATCGATCTGGGATAACTTTAAAGCGAATCAAGATATGGATTAAAAACACTATTGAAATCACCTCCTATTATTAACTGTGAGTCCATGTATTCAAGAAGCTTAACATATAAATTCTTCCAGAATACTGGACAGTGTTCATTTGGGCCGTATACATTACATATGGTGAAATCAAGACCTTGTAGAGCTATTCTTAAAATCATAAATCTACCCTCTTTATCTAACACCTTAGATTTAATCTCATATTCTTGGTCTTTTTTCAGCAAGCAAGCCACTCCTCTTTTCTTCCCAATTGCAGGAACTGCTATCACATCTCCAATCCAGCCTATTTTCAGTTTCCCTGCTTCATACTCATTCAAGTGCGTCTCTTTTAGGAGCACTATATCAGGGGAAGATTTTTTAAGTTGGATCATTATTCTTTTTCTTTTAATCGGAGAGGATATCCCTCCCACATTCCAAGAAGCATTTTAATTAATTTAGCCATTTATATTATGAAAACAAGTGGGAGAAAAATTCCCAATATTAATAATAAACTGCATGTAAGAGGAGTAGAGGGTGGAGGAAAGCAAGGGAGGAGGGAGACGGCAAAAAGGAAAAATAAAATAAAAAAAATAATTTAAATCGTGAAAACACATACTAACATGACAAAACAGCCTACTGCTTCTAGTATCTTCCTAATCTTATTAATTTTTAATATTCTAATCTAACGACATTTTTTAACGTATTGTTTTGCTTCTTCAGAGTTATCTATAAAAATCGCCTTTGAAATTTGGAGGATTTTCAATTTGGCCGGGTATATCATTGTAGTTTTTAAACCCAGTTCAATTAGTTGCGTACACAGGGAGGAAATTTCCCTTCTTTATTTAGAGTTTCTGCAGCAAAATCCTGAAATATCAAAATTATTTTATTATTATATTCAAAAGGATTACTTTCACGGTAAAGGGTAAGTATTTTATATTTGTCCTGAAAATTCAGGAATCTTGCTATAATTGGTCTTTTTAAGCTTGGAGATCCATCTTTAAATGATACGGGCCCTACTCTGTGGGCTCTTTCAATGCTCAAAGGGAGCTGTTCTAGTGGAAAACCTATTGCCTTTGGTATTTGAGTAGATATTAACTCCATAATATGCCATATTCCTGAGTTTCAGGAACTCCAACAAATTTTAAATTATTTCTTCTGGACCTATCCTCTAAGTCATCTACACGTGCTTGAAGTGTCTGAATTAATTTAGCTTGTGAGTCTAGAGATGATTGCTGACTAAATTGAAGGTCATCTATATCCGAAATTCTAGATTCCATCTCCGAAAGTCTGTTGGAAAATTGTTTAATTTCATTAGACATAGATATTATCTCTTTTTTTATATTGTCAAATTGCGGTAAAAAAATATCGGAGATTTGTTTAATCAGACTCTCTGTGTCAAGTTGATGGCTTATACTAGGACTTTTTTTCTATTTTTTCTATTTCAGTTAGTCCAAGATTATTACGTGGTTTCCTGTCTTTGGTTTGTTAGGGAGGCATATTTTCAATGTTATTCTTACTGCCTATCATGAATCTAGCCATCTACTAATATTGAGATACAAAGAACTTTTGTGCCACACAAAAGTGAGATACGAAAATAAAAAATTGTGAAGTGATTTCCTAAGTGTATTCTATTTACACTTTGTATTTAATGTGTGTCGTTTATCTGCCTTTCAAGTGATATAAAGGTGTAAGTGACAGTGAGAAAAAAAAACAAAAAAAAAACAAACGACAAGTTAATTCTCGATGCTTAGGGTGCTAACCTTCTTTCATGTATACGGTTCTAAGAACCAGTGATTCAAAGATATATAGTGAATGTGTGTAATATAAAAAAAAAAAAAATATATATATATATATATATATATATATATATATATATATATATATATCTGAGAATATCCTTTGTTCACAAATATTCTGTTCTTTTCAAAAATTCTTCTCTCCCTCTCTCTTTTTTCCTTTCCCTCCCTTCCTTTTCTTAATTTTTAAGCTTTAAATATAGTTAGTCTTAAAATGACTTCTCTTGCCCCTTATCTTCCTTTCTTTTGGAGTAGGACCATACCAATTATAGTTATTTTTCCCTATTTCTGTTACATTTATTGTTTTTTTTCAACATGTTACCCGTTTGACAATATTACCCTTATATAACAGTCAATTCCCTCTGAGAGTTATAAAAAAGAAATCCTAATGTTTTACAGTAAACTGGTGTGCTAACAAACCTCTATTCAGTACCTTACAGGCCTAGCTCATTTCTGATACGGTTTCGACCAATTATATGAATTTTAAAAGTTTACTAACACATTATCTAACCTATATAATTATTCTCTACCAAATCTCTAACTATTTCCGCTAAGCCTCTGAACCGTGAGACTAACTTCAGCATACAGAAAACCTTGTTAGACCATCATGCATACACTTAGAAGATCTTATATAGTAACCGTTTAATCTAATGAAAGCACATGTTTTTGCAATGATAGAAAACTTTAGTAGTCTATGTTGAGGTTACTTATTGAGGTTACTTTATGTATATCTCACCAATAATGCTTGCACACAGCAGTTTACATTACTCAATGATGGCAGTTTTTGAGACTCCAAATATTCCCTATGAGCCAGATAGGTTATTCATACAAAGTAATGATGTAAAAAAACCTAGTAACTATTACACTGTACTTTGGTCTGGGCTACTATGCTTTGAAATATATTATAGAGATTTAGCTTAATCTAATGGATACTTCAATTGCTCTCTGGTATAGAGTATAAACAGTTTTTTTCCTTATATATAACTTCTTTAGCTGTGCTGCAAAAAAACACTTAAAGTCCCCAATTATGTCCACTCTTGAAACACAGAATATATCTTCATATATCCCCCATACTAAATATAAAATAGTCATACATCATAATACACTATAGAAAGTGATTAGTACTCCCTTATAGATCAGACTAAATTGCCTCTTCTTACTTGAGTACACACTTGAAATGCTTAACTGAGCACATATGAAAAAGTCTTTAACTATAATATAATTGTACTCCACAACCTGCAACATAAGATTCACAAGATTTTCAACTTTCTTATATACATATATTAAGCCTTGATATTGAAGTACACTTTAATAGAGTTCTCTTTAAGCTTTTTGCCACGTATAGCTCTTTAGCTCCTTTGCATAGATGTTACTCCGCCTTAAACTGTGGACTACACAAGTCTCATGGAGATATTACAGGAAAGTCTTACAGCATTAACAAATAGGTTTATACGTTGAGCTTTACTTCCCAATAAAGTGTATTGGCTTTAAAGTACCATCATGCTGTACATAGATATTAAGTTCCTTAGATAAGAACATGTACTTATCTGTTGTACGGTCTTGCTTCTTGTTATGTAGTTGTGGGGCACTGATACAGACAAAAAGCCAACCACGGTCTGCCCTCTACCTTCTTGAGCTGTTTGATCCGTTTTACCCAAGGCGTGGGGTAAGTAAAGTACTTTTCCTTTTACACATGCTCCACAAGGACCTTTCTTGCTGCACCGCTTCTGTTCTTTTTTGCAGACCCGAGTCGTGGGGTTGGTAGCCGAGACAACTTCTATCCTGGGTAGCCTGACCTGGAGGGCCTCCCTGGGGTTTTGGGAGAGTCTTTGCTAACCTCTCAGCAGATATCAACGTTAGGCCACAGACTTCACTAGTTGGAGCTGCAGGTGTGTCGTCTGTACTTGTTCCGTCCTTTAACTAGGAACCAGCACCTCCGAAAATTCACATTGTGCAGCACAGGCTGCGGCTCCAGCAACTGAGCCCAAATGGCTGTTAAGGCATCCGCAGTCGTCTGCCAGCTCCTTTCTCTCTCCTCTGCAGTAGTCCGGTGCTAGAGCAAGCCCTGCACCAAGGATAACAGTAGTGGGCGGTGGAGGTTTCACGAGCAGTGAGGTGTGTAAACACTGCCCTCGCACTCCTGTGTTAGCTCCTCCCACATCCTTACAGTGAATAAACATTTACATTGCTGGAGACTAAATCTCCTTTTCTTCAGCCTTATATTGTGACCACTTGTCACAAACTATTTTCTTGGAATAAACAGAGTTTCTACTATCTCTGTATATGGGCCTTGAATATATGTCACCTCTCCAGAAGATTACTTCACAAAACCGCAGGACACTCTCCCCAAAAGAGTTCAAGATGTGCTTAGTGCCAAGGGAGGTCACACTAAATACTGACTTTTGCCTGAAGGAGCCATTTTGTTCTGAAAATTGTGTTTTTATATACATATTTCCTGTTTGTTTGTTTTTTTACACACACATATACATAAATACATACACGCACACATAAATATACATAAAATATTACGGTGGCAGTAGAATTTTAATATTTTTGACACTAAAAGATATAAGAATGCACATGTGCATTTCACGTTTGATTCGGGCATTTGCAACACACGTAACTAGCAAAATGCATTCACTAAGAGCTATCACTGTTTTAGTGACAGTTTTCACTGTGCATGGGGCATGCAGAGCATATTTTATATGCCCAGAGCGCATGGATTCAAAGACCTAACCTGCTTCCACAGTCTGCAGTAGTGTGTCTCGCTACATCAATAATGCAACAGTCCACGCTAGTACAATTGACACTAGCACCAGGGGATGTCTATAAATATATGTGCATACACCACATACCCTGTGCACGGTGACAGCGATCACTTTAAGCAGGATATGAAGGTCACAATTCAACTATTGTAATGGGAAAAAAAACTTTCTAAATGTACCCTATTATCAAAAGTACCTTATTCTAGAGGTATATTGCAATGAAAAGCAAACACTGCTGCTAAATAATGTGCATGGCATGTACGCACTGCTGAGGATACCATGAGAATGCAGTCAAATTGATAACAGAATTAAATTAGATTTTTTTAAGGCTTCTCTAATTCCTGAAAGTTGTATGTCTCTTTAAGAGTATATCCTTACTTCTAATGATTCATTATTTTATGCAAAAACTTACTTAGACATTTTCAACTATTTAGTGACAGTAAAATGGAAAAATAAAATATCAGTTACACCAAGAATACATTTTATTCAAAAGAAACATAAAATCTATATGCATTTAAATGTAAAATCTATATGCAATTTAATGGTCTTCAGGGCACTTCAAGTGTTAAGTTTGACTTAAGAGTGTGCTAGTGTGAACAGAAGTCTTATAAGTTATTATATTTTCAAGAGGTGTGAAAGGTGAGGAGGAGGACAAACAGCAGAAGGGATTGTGTGCGCACACACTTAAAGGGGCAGAAACGTGTAAAAAAGAAAATGATCTAATGTGTTAGAAAGTTTTGTTATTGCACTGGCTGAACACATTTGGTGTGTCAGTAGCAAGAGGTGTACATGTGTAGCCACCCATCACCAGCTAGATCATAGTAGTGCATTGTTGCACTCCTAAGCCTACCCAAGTATGCTTTTCATCTAAGGATGCCAAAAGAAAGAAATGTAATAAACAAAAGAATGCAAAGACAACTGAAAATGAAAGACTGCTAGATGGAATGGATGGAGTGCTGAATTCTGGTCAAACACTAAAAAAAAAACAACAACTTATGCTAACCTGATTAATTTCTTTCATGGTAGTGAGAGTTCATGAGATCCGCCCAGTTTGTATTTTTAAGTGGTGTCAGTTCTAGTTTGCAGCTCATTTCTTCTATTTAGGCTATACGTTAGACTGAGATACCAGAGAGGTGGCAGGGATTGAAAGCTCTCAGAATGTTGGATATCTTTGCCTCCTCCTAGTGGCCAGGAGTCAAATCCCAGAAATAATAGCTTGTGGACTCTCACCAACTTTATGAAAGAAATGTATTTTTTCAAAATAATCTTTATATATTATTTTTATTTTATCAGATGTAATGATCAATATTAAAAAACTTTCTGCGCTACACAACCCTCAAACATGCGACTATCATAAATGGACACAACTATTAACAGATAAAAACAATATGAGTAGGATGTTAACATATATTCTTAACACCATAGGTCATAACACATTGAAAAACGCTCCAAAGGGACTCGTGCCCCAAATTTGTATTGCGGTCCCGGTGAGAGTCTCTATACGGAATTACAAAAGTCAAAGTTCAAATATAGATTAGAAGGTCTCACCAAAATGTCCCCTCGCTGTCGGTAAGTCGTGAATAGGCAAATATGTTACCCGCTTTCAAAGAAACAGGAGATTGCTGTAACAAAAACCAAACCAGCCGTTGTGCTTCACACTCAAAACTGCCGCACTAGCGAGCCGGGTGATGACGTCACTCAGTGTCGACCTACGGAATCAGAGGTGCTGATTCCGTAGGTCTCTCCTCAGCCAACGAATACATGCAACAGAGAAAGGAAACAAAAAAGTGCAACCTCTATTCAAGTTGTTTTAATGATGGATTCACAGCTACAACACAAGGTAAGAATTGCGCTTACCAAATAAATAACAAACACCTCTTTTTGTAATACTCAAATGTATGATTTATATACATATATGGACTTTAAATAGTCATCACAGGCCTGGAGGAGTACTGGGATCCGGAATTCACCTGGTGGGACGTGGCGAATTAAACCGGTGTACCCTGCTGTTCCTGTGGAGACCATCTATACTTTTTATGTGCATGTTTTTAAATGTTATTTGGTAAGTGCAATTCTTACCTTGTGTTGTAGCTGTGAATCCATCATTAAAACTACTTGAATCGAGGTTGCGCTTTTTTTGTTTCCTTTCTCTGTCAGATGTAATGATCAGTTATAAAGTGTGGCATTCTAACAACAATTAAATGCAGATTCTCAAATGTCGTCACTGCATTGGAAATAATACACATAAAAATGTAATCTTCTTCAGACTGTTAATATTTTATATTTGAACTCTGCTGAAGAAACATTAGAAAAGCAGAATAAATATTAATGGATGAATCTGTTCTACCATTCAAATGTCAACACTCCAGCATTCAGCCATCACTATAACTTGGGTTCTGAAACATATTGTTTATTTCACCTGCTAATCTTTAAAAAATTAATGGATCAAAGGCAAATTACAGAATTTTTCTGAAAAGTCAACTACTGTACTATTTTAACAATACCACAAATATGCTACATGTTCAACATCACAAAGAATCCTTTAATTGCATGCAAAATATTCATATCCTTTCACACATAGCTATAAAACAGTTTGTGTTTGTTTTTTATTTTTAAAGACTGACATGTTTATATATTGATATCAGAAAACATAAAAAACCAACATAAAAGCATGACACAGTATTTGAACTCTGGTCTTCAGATCAGTATAACTGTAAATTACATGATGAGAGGAAGAAATGTGCATTTCCTGTGATATCACCAGGTATACATATTAATGTACTGCATGAAAAAATATATATATTTTTAACTGGTAATGTTGAAACTTCAGTGTATGAAGAAGAAAAAGTTTCTATATCACAAAAATGATAAAATAACTTAAAGGGATATAAACCACTACTTGCTAGACATAATGTATTAAAATGAAGATTTGTTTGAGAATACTAAGCATAGATGTTTTTTTTTTTTTTAAATTTCTTTTTATTTTGCCAAGAAAGATAAACATTTAACAGTAGGTGAATCCAACAAAAAAGCAAATAAGAAAAATACTTGCAAAAAAGTATACGTTAATACAAAACAGAATACAGTCTCGCTTGGACATGAAAGGACACCTTAAATGGGTGAAGAAGTTCACCTATCCACTCGAGAAACGAAAGAAAGACAACTCTGACCTGGCAATTTTTCTTAATGCATAAAAACCCTCCCAAAACTCTGATCACCATTAATGCTATAAACTCTAGATCCTAACTGGCACACACACAGAGAAAAGAAAAACAGAGAAGAGAAAAGAAGAAGAAGAAAAAAAAAAAAAAAAAAAAAAAAAAAAAAAAAAACCCACACAGCCCCCCCCTCTCCTCAACCAGCTTTCACCAGAATCCTTCAGTCAAGCAGCCACTCACCTCTAAGGTTAGCTTCCAATAAGAAAAGAGAATTTTTAAATGGCTGCAGGATCAATTTTTGAGTTTCCTGATCCAGAGATTTAATGAAAATCCCCCATTTATTTAAAAAGAACCTAATGTTGTTATCTATCTGTGCTTTTACTGAGGCTTGTTCTAGAAACATTTGATATGTTATCCCCTTTTTAAATTCAGAGAATTTGGGTTCTTTGTTAGACTGCCAATATTTTAAAACCAGTTTCCTACCGAACAGTATCATTGTATTTATTAATAAATAACTAGGGCCTACTTCTTCCTGGTTTGCTAAGAAAAAGACTGCATGTTTACTTACTTGAAAATGTTGGTTTAAGATTTTAGTGACCCAAAATGAGATTTTCCCCCAAAATCTTTGGATTACAGGACAGGACCAAAAAAGATGGAACATATCTGCTGCCAGATACTTGCATTTCCTACAAGCTATGTTCTCATGTTTTTTGTCCCACCGAGCCTGCCAGCTAGGTGTAAAATAGCATTGATACCAAATCTTTAACTGTTGTTCTCTAAAATATTCCCCTCTCATTGCCTTTGCTACCCTATCTCCCGAGTTCTTAAATAAATCTGATTCTTGTAAGTTATCACCTGCTATATCCCATTTAAGTTCCAAATATCTTTTATTGCTTTGTTCTTGAGAAGTAAGTAAAGCATTATAAGAGTTTGTGATAGAATAATTTCCTGCTTGAAACATACTAGTTATCTGCCTTAATATATCATTGTCCCACTCTATAGCCACTATTTTCCTACACTGATCAGCATAGTGCCGTAGTTGTAAATAAGAGAAGAATAAACGATTTGGTATGTTAAATTCCGATTTACATTCATTAAAAGATTTAATCGAGTTATCTTCTTTTTTAATTAGCTGTGCAATATGATTAATCCCTCGGTCTGACCAGGCATTAAATCTAGCTGAGTCATAGCCTACCTCGAATTCAGGATTACCTTTAATTGAGAGAAAAGCTGAACCCCGATGGCTGATCCCAATTTTAGCACAGAATTGACGCCAGGCCCGTATTGGTTGGTCTATGATAAACATCCCCCTTGTTTCTATAGGAATTAGTTTTAAAGGCATGTGTGTTAATGCTTTCAGGGCATAAGGTGCTACTAAAGCTCCTTCAATTTCTAGCAAGGAGAAGTGTCCTGTTTCCGAAAACCAGTCCCAAACAAATTTTAGGTTAGAAGCTATATTATACATCTCAAAATCGGGAAGAGCCATACCTGCAGCCTCTTTCCTGGCACTCAAACGTTTCAACGCTATCCTAGGTTTTTTTTTGCACCAAATAAATTGCGATATTAGTTTGTTGATTAACTGACAATCTTTCCTCAGTAGTAGAAGTGGGAGAGCCTGAAAAATATATAAAAATTTAGGGAGAGAAATCATTTTTATTAAATGTATTCGTCCCATAAAAGAAATGGGCAGGTTCTTCCATCTTTCTAAATCTGCCTGGAGTGATGCAATAGCTGGTACAAAATTTAACTTGTACCATCTCTTAGAGTTAGATGCAAATTTTATCCCTAGATATGTAATATGATCTTTGGTTACTTTAAAAGGGGTTTCTGGAGAGCTTTTTAATTTGATAAGCCACATAAGTTCCGATTTTTCTTTGTTAATTGCAAAGCCGGAAAAAGCCTGGAAAGATTCTAAAGCTTCCATAATTATAGGCAGATTATATTGGAGATTTTGAGCAAATATAAGCAGATCATCGGCATATATGGCTTGGGTTATTCTGTGTCCTTTGATATTTATCCCTAGCAGTTCTTGTCTAAACAATATTGCCAGAGGTTCTAACGCTAAGTTAAAAAGCAACGGGGATAGCGGACAACCTTGTCTTGTTCCTCGCTGGAGTCTAAAATGTTCTGAAGTTAAGGAGTTAATACTTAGACTCGCCCCTGGATTAGAGTACAGTAAGGCAATAATATGGGAAAATTTACCCTGGATACCGAACTTATTAATAGTTGTCAACATATGATCCCAAAGTAGCGTGTCAAACGCTTTCTGGGTATCAATCGAAATAATTGCTGCATCCTCTGTGAGCTTTTCTCTCCCTCCTTTTTTTTGTTCGCAATAATTAATTGCTATTTCTAGTTTCCTGAGGTTTTTAATAAGTGTCCTTCCTTTGATAAAACCAGTTTGGTCAGGATGGACCAGTTCACTAATCACTTTTTGAAGTCTGTCTGCTAAGATGTGGGTAAGGATTTTGTAATCCACGTTTAACAGAGAGATGGGTCTGTAAGACTCCATTAGTTCTTTATTTTTACCTTGTTTGTAAATTAAGATTATTCTAGATTCTGTAAAATATTTAGAAGGTGTTTGATTATCTTGTAGGAAACCATTGAAAAGCTCACAGAGAATGGGGGTAACCGAATCTGCAAGAATTTTATATAATTCTCCAGGAAGATCATCCGGGCCTGGCGCTTTGTTTAGCTTTAATTTCGTAATAGAGTTTTTAATCTCCTCCTCCTTGATTGGAGAGTTGAGGAGATCCAGATCATCTTTAGCTATTTGAGGTGTTTTAATCCTATCCCAGAAGAGAGCTTTTTTTGTTTTATCTATAGGTTGAGCCTGATATAATTGTTTAAAGTAGTGCGTGAATTCCTCTAAAATATCATGGGGGAGAGTGCAAGTTTTGTGTTTAGTTTTTATTATTGATATTATACTGTTAGATTTTCTAGTACTTACCAATCTGGCTAAGAATTTCCCTATCTTATTACCGAACTGCATATAATTGCTATTTCTTTTCAGCTCATGCTGGATTTCTTTTGATATATGCCAATTGTCTCTTTGTTTTTTGACTTCCAGATAGTTTCTCCAGTTCTCTTGACTATTATCTGCAACATATTTTTGAAATTTATTAATAATCTGCTTAGAAAGTTGGATCCAATAAGCGTCATTTTTCCTTTTTACTTTTATCATATAAGCCAGAATTTCTCCCCTTATCACGGCTTTGAAAGCTTGCCACAAAGACTCTATATTCAAGACTGATCCTTTATTCTCATTGTAATAGAGATTCCATTTCTCTAGCAAAAAGCCTCTATATTTTAAATTATTATAAAAATATGTTGGAAAGTATAATCTGTGATTCCCTGGTTTAGGATTCAAGATAGACAAAGAGATAGTGATGGGGGCGTGATCCGAAATTGTGATAGGCAAGATTTCGGCTTTTTTTGCCAGAGAGAACAATTTGTCGCTAATTAAGAACATATCGATTCGTGAAAATGATTTGTACACTTTGGATAAACACGTAAATTCTTTACTGTCTGGATAAATGTTCCTCCAGATGTCTAATAAGCCTAGATTAAAGCAGAATTTTTTAAAAATTTTTGTATCCTTGCCGCCTGATATAGCCTCTTTCCCCCTCTGATTCCTATCTAGGAAGCTAGATGCCACCAGATTCAGGTCTCCTCCTAGTATTATATTTTGATTGTATTCTAATAATTTATTTTGGAGAGGTTCCCAGAACTCGTTTTTTTTTTACATTTGGACCATAAACATTACATAACACGAATCTTTTTAAGCCTATTTCTATCTCTAATATGATAAATCTCCCTTGTTGATCAATTTCTTGTTTTAGAATTTTATATTTTAGTGATTTCCTAAAAAGTATAGCTACCCCTCTTTTTCTCTGTACTCCTGCCGAATAGATAACCTCGCCCACCCATCCCCATTTGAGTTTTTGACTTTCTATCTCGTTTAAATGGGTCTCCTGTAGGAGGCCAATATCAATTTTAAGTTTGTTAAAGTGTTGTAGTATTGCTTTCCTTTTAACCGGGGAGGTAAACCCTCCCACGTTCCATGATCCAAATTTACATAATTCCGTCATATCTTATACTTCTTTCCTACTTCTAGGTAGAGACATGGAAAATCTAAGAGAAGGGGGGGGGATGAGGAGAGAAAAAAAAAAAAAAAAAAAAAAAAGAGAGAAAGAGTCCCTTTCGCACACACTCCTAACATTCCTATCTTGCCCCCTACTTGTAATATTTTGCTTCTTACTTGACCCCTTTTCTGCACCTAGAGATTTATCTCCTTCCTTCTCCCTTCTCCTATTCCACTCTTTACTCAGCATGGCTACCTCTGATATAAGGCTTGTATCCCTCATCTAATCACTTTTACCTTTGCTCTGTTCTCAAGAAGTCCTCTAGGTCCTGAGGATTATCAAAAATCCTAAAACCTTCTTTAGTCTGTATACTGATTCTGGCTGGATACAATAGCCTAGCTATCCTGCCTTCCTGGATCAAACGTGAGCAGATGGGGGCACATAGCTTCCTCTTGCTAGCTGTTTCATATGCAAAATCTTGGAAAATTAATAATTTCTTATTTTGAAAGAGGACTGTTTTTTGTGCTCTATAAGCTTGCATGATCTTGACCTTTTCTTGAAAGTTCAAGTATTTGATAATAATTGGTCTAGGTCTGCTCTTATCATCCTCTTGATCTCTTACCCTGCCTAACCTATGAGCTCTTTCTACTATGAATGTACATGATGGCTCATTGATGTTTAACAAGGAGGGCAGTTGGATTGAAGCAAAGTGGATTAGCTCTCTTTCAGATACTGTTTCAGAGACCCCAATCACTCTTACATTGTTTCTCCTAGATCTATTTTCCATATCCTCAACTTTATCACTAAGATATTTGACTTGTTTCTGAATATATGTTAAATCCTTATCTTTCTCTATATCTCTGTCTTCCAGATCTGATATTCGCTGTTCTGCTAAACCCATTCTGGTAACCATCTGCTTGATATCTTGTGACACTGAGTCTATGCTTGATTGGATTGCCTCAAATTTAGGAAGAAATACTTCACTTATTTGTTTTAATAAATCAGAGTTGTTTACTGTTTCAACCACATTTTCTTGTGAAATCTCCTGACTATTCTCAGTGCTTCGTCTTATTAACTTTTTTTCCTGCTGCCTTCTACTTGCCATACTTGCTGTTTTATTGTTAGCTGAGGGGAGAAGGAATTTATCCATAAAGAATAGTTATAAGAGCCTTAAAACTTTCTATTTACCCCTATTTACTTCTAAGTAAGAAACTTTACCTTAGTTAGCTAATTTGAATTTAACTAGAGGCTTTTATGTTAGTGGTGACCTAAAGCTATTGGTCTAATCGTTAACTCCTTCTCAGCAATTCTTATGGCATCATGCCATTAATGAAAAGTATCTCATAAAAAAAAAAAGAAAAAGAGAATGCAGTAGAATATAGGGCAGTACATAGAAAGAAATGGGGACATAAAAAATAGAAGCCAGAGTCAATCAGATATTCAAATAAGTTCCCTTCCAATTCTTGCAAAGATTTTCCTATCTGTTCCTTCTATATCTTATTTGTCTAGATTAGAATTGACTATAACCTTTTAGATAAGTAGTGACCTAGAACTTGTTAATTTAGTCATTAATCCCTGCACGACCATTTCATAGCAAAATGCCATTAATAAGAATTACCCAATAATAAAAAAGGAAAAAGAAAAAAACAAAAAATATAATTATACAGAAGACACAAAATATGGGACAAGAGCCAATCAGATACTCAAGTGGATTCTATTCCAGAGCTGCAAGAAAGTTCTGTCTGCTGATTCTCCCCAGCTTCCCCCTCTGAGTTGGCAGAGGTTTAAAGAGATTATGTCCACTTGTTGACCATAGGAAATTTAAAGGGACTCCAAACTTCGATATTCAATCTGTGCAGGGAAAGAAAGAAGACAAGGCCTCCTCATGTGTGTATCTGTCGATCCCCCTCTTATCCCCACATAGAGTAAACACAGGGTACTCACATTCTGGTAAGGCACTCTCTTGTGCCAATAGATTCAGGCTGGACCTTTAGCAGCAGTCCAGCTCGCTGTTTCCCCAGGATATCTTTACATCCGGCGTGGTTCAGGCGTGGAGTGCACGACCGTAGAGGCATAAAGCAAGACACAAAATGCATAGAGAAAAGAAGAATCATGTGTAAATCTGTTAGGAATGCATCTAAAGATACAGCTTAAACTTTCACAGAATACTCACAAAAGTTGCGGCACCCAAGTGTGCCTAGTAAGTCAGGCTAGGCCTTTTACAGCAGCCCAGCTCGCTGTTTCCACGTTTGGCTGCGTTGCAGGAGTGAAGCAGCCTCAGGAAATCCAATATAACCCGTCTGAGCCTTTTGTCTTTTGCAATGTCTCAGTATCCTTTATAACATCGTCTCCCAAACTTATTATTAGCGAGGGAAATACAATAAAGTCACTCTTGCCCTCACAGGCCACTTATCCGATATATTTTCCAACACAAGAGTCCTTTTAGTATAACTTTTAAGTATGTGTGCAGTGGGCCATGGCATACTCCACTTACATTACCCTATTTCCACAGACCTAATTTTAATAGGGGGTTTTCAACACTGCTAACTATTGCAGTGAGAATTTGGCAAGCCTCTAAGAAGTAAAAAATTAAGAGCCAGATCCTGAGAGGCTTCGCAAGGAGGACCAAACACCTATATGTTTGTAAATAAGAAAAAAAATTGCTGCTTGCTTCGCTGCTATAAAGAAAAACACTTAGAGATTTTCCTTGCGCTGTCTCCCCTCTTGCTCGTCTCACCTAAGGATCCGGTCTGATATGCCTGCGTAGATGGCCTTGTAGGTGGGACTGAGTCGACCGGCTGTGGATCCCGGTCCGTAGCCCACTTCCACCCCGCAGCCAAACTTTGTAGCGGGCTCGAATGTGTGCGAGGACGCCTGACCAGTGGCGTCTCGCTCAGCCCGACTTGGCGCAGCTCTCAATGCGTCACGTCACGCATACGTCAGTGCTTGCCCGACACCCCCCAGCCGTGGTTCAAGCATAGATGTTTTTAAAAGTATGTTTGTTGTTAAAATACTGAAGAAATAAGTAACATTTTAGTTTCTATAAAGTAATCAACAATGCCTTTTTGCAGACTAGCTTTTCCTTCATTCTTTCTCCTCTGCTGAGACGATTTAGGGACATATATAGAGAAGTTATTAGGGTGAGCAAACAATGGATGTGCTGACTATAGCAGCTTTAATCTTGTAAAGTTTTGAGTATAATGTTACAATTCCTGTGGTTATTGGAATGGAAACCCTACACTTTGCAGAGTTGAAATGGTTATTATAGTGGGGGAAAAAACTTACATAATATAATTCTTCAGAGCATGTCATTTTATAACAAGTGACCCTACAATGTTTTGCGAGGGTTAAATGCATAGTTAAAGTACTGCTCTGGAGCAGCTGAGAACTTTATAAAAACAGATCTGAAATGTTAGTGATATATTAGATGTTGTTTCATTCATCAGTTGTAATGAAGTTGCGCTATAACTTACTTTTTAATATAGATATGAAATTAAAATACCCTGCGCTCAGCTGCCCACTTCTCTGTGAGCTAAAGGTTTGAATAGTTCTCCAATCTGGGGAGAGCGCTGATTGGATAACAATTCAAACCGTTAGCTCACAGAAAAATTGACTTTTGAAGTGGGAGGCGGAGCTTGAGGTATTTGAATTTCATATCCATATTAAAACGTAAGTTACAGCGCATCTTCATTACAATTGATGAATTAAACTCTATCTAAAATATCACTAACATTCCGGATTTGTTTATTAAAAAGGGGAGAGTTTACCATCATAAAACAGTATAATGACCTAATCATGAAATGCATAATAAAAAAAAAAAAAGACAAGACATTAACACTGACACTGACACTGAATTTCAAATGAGCAATATATATATAAATAAATAAAATTGTCTCTTGTATCATGTGGCAGCCAACAGCCAATCCCATATACATCTGTAATGTGAACTGGTGCACTATTTGAGAATGGAAGTAAAGTGGAATTATTATTTTTTTTAATTGTATGTTCTCTCTGAATCATGAAAATGTATTTTTGACGTTTATGTCCCTTTAAGCATTTAACAATCAGTGTAGTTATAATTGTAAATGAAACAGAGAATGGGGAAAATGCTCTCAAGCTTTGAAATACAAATTATTAATACAATAACTATGTTAATCCTAATAATAATCTTTTTTCTTGACCTTACCTCATTTACTATTTTAACAGTTGTCAGTTTTCCATCAGTTATAGCATTTTCTACCGTTCATCTTTTAAGCCAGTGTCTATAGTGTTTTAATAAAGTTTGAAAATAGTAATAGAAAAAAAAAAAAAAAAAAAGGATTGTACGCATTGATTTCCTAATGCACCATTTTAAAATAAACATTATTCACTACCCAGTAGGAGTAAACCATCTTTACCTATTTATTTTTAAAAATGTAATTAAAAAAACATATCTGGTAAAATCTGTTTATATTCGAACTGTTAAGCCCCTAAACATAATGCTATAGAGAAAGAAGCTTGATTCTCTTTTGCCCAGAAGCCAAGTAAAATTACTCGTTGTGCCACTCACTGCACGGAGAAAGAGTGGGAAGTAGAACTAAACAAACTTAGCTATGTAAATATGAAGAGACAGCCAGAACAAATTCATGCCAAGTTAATAAACAGCATACAAAGAGATCTGTACCTTATGGCGGAATATGCAAGGGATAGCTACCATTGTATACAGGGGGATATGTAGATTAGAGAGGTCTATTGTTAACAAAAACAGATCATATTCAGCAGTAAGTGCTATGAGTAGGAGCCATTTTCTGAGGATTGTTAAAGGGATACTAAACCCACATTTTTTTCTTTCATGATTCAGATAGCAGGCAATTTTAAGCAACTTTCTAATTTACTCCTATTATCAATTTTTCTTTGTTCTCTGGCTATCTTTATTTAAAAAGCAGGAAGGTGAAGCTTAGGAGTCAGACGATTTTAGGTTCAGCACCATGGATAACGCTTGCTTATTGGTGGCTGACATTAAGCCACCAATAAGCAAGCATTACCCATATTCTCAACTAAAAATGGGCCGATTCCTATGCTTTAGATTCCTTCTTTTCAAATAAAGATAGCAAGAGAACGAAGAAAAATTGATAATAGGAGTAAATTAGATAGTTGCTTAAATTTGCATGCTCTAACTGAATCAAGAAAGAACAAATTTGGGTTTAGTATCCCTTTTAATCTCTCTCCGTTTGTAACACAATGTTAATCCATCAATGTACATGTTTATTATTTATAAAATGTTTTACCAGGAAAAAATACATTGAGATTTCTCTCATTTTTAAGTATGTCCTGGGACATGTCAGCAATACATAACATATTGTACAAATAGTTATATTCTTACATAGCTATACACAGACATTTTTCATAATTTACAGTCTTTACAAGACTGATTTGTTTGCAAAGATAGAGAGATTTTTTTTTTTTCCCCAAGGATCTCAGGTTGCTGGTGGATTTGGTGCTTTCCGGGAGGTTATTCTACAGTTTAGGAGCTTTGAATTTGAACGCTATGTATAGGTAGATTTTTATATTGGTTAAAGGAATGTAAGTCAGAAATGATTCACTACATTGCTAAATTATTTAAAAACATTTAGAACTGAAAAAAACATCTTGAAAGTTGTTTATCCTACTTCAATAGCCGTAGCCAATTAGTAAGAGATATAAATAAATAAAAAAACTCCTGCAACCAATCACTGTGCTGTATATAAGAATGTAAAGGATATGTATTCCATAGTATAAACTGCGGCCTCTTTGGGTTTAGTTTTGAGTTTAATATCCCTTTAAGATTTGTTTGTTTATAGTTTGGTTAAACTTATTTTTCTCTTCAATTAAGAACATTTGCTCTAAGGCCTTCCTTTCAAAAAAGAAAAAACACACAAAAACGGGTCCCTCAATTACTAAGAGTTTGACTTTAATGGCAAGCAAGAATACATGTATTTAATGTTCAAGCAAATGCACTTCAAAGAGCATTAGACTCAAAACAAAAGCAACTATAAAATGTTCTGTTAATTCAAACTGAATACCACTCCAATAAATCCTATTTGTTTTACCAACATGTTCTGAAAAATATCCCTGAAATTGTGCTTCTCCCTCCAGAGAAGCAAGAGTAAGGTGAAATTACCTCCCATGTTATTAATTAGCTTAGATCACAAGCTCATTTACATGTGTCCCTAATGGGCCCTACCGAATGGGACCAGGAACCTGAATCTCATCAATAGGTATATCTATTAAATGCAGCTGATTTGCAAAACCTTTCTAATAGTGTTTTTGTATTACACATTCAATAAATCAACAGCACTTTTATTAAAAAGCAAAACAAAAACAAAATAAAGCAAAAAAAAACAATAAAAGATATCAGGAATAGAGAGGCATTGCTATTTAGTTTCTTGTATATAATAATATAAATGTTGATCATCTTTCAGACATGTATACTGTATTTTCGTATTCTGCTGAAGTGTGAAACTGCTGTCTTTTTTCTCCCTTATCTGCTGCCTCCCACTCCATGTGCCCATATAAAGTCTCTTGGAATAAAGTATTGTATTAGATCTATAAATTAACATTCCTATTTTCCTGCTATGAAGCACCCACACAGGCATTGTAAATTTGTATCCTTTTATCTTTGGTTTCAGCTGCACAAAAGGCATCATGAAAACCAGAAAAATGGGATTTGTTAGGCAGAAAAATCCAGCTGAGTAATTTATCAAAAGGATAATGAAAACGTTTGTGATACTTAGCCATGACGACTGACTAGACCCAAAATCCTAATGGCACCCTGCCAGGCTATATGCAGCAAGGTAAGTGTCAGGTATACACACCCAACGAGTGATTAGTGAACTAGCTAGCACTGGGCAAAGCTTTTCTTAAAATGATATAAAAATGCAAATCTATCTATCTATCTATCTATCTATCTATATATATATATATATATATATATATATATATATATATATATATATATATATATATACACACACACACACACACATTATATATATATATATATATATATATATATACATATACACATACACACATAAATACATACATACAGTATCTCACAAAAGTGAGAACACCCTTCACATTTTTGAAAACATTTTATTATATCTTTTCATGTGACAACACTGAAGAAATGACACTTTGCTACAATGTAAAGTAGTGAGTGCACAGCCTGTATAACAGTGTACATTTGCTGTCCCCTCAAAATAACTGAACACACAGCCATTAATGTCTAAACCGTTGGCAACAAAAGTGAGTACACCCCTAAGTGGAAATGTCCAAATTGGGCCCAATTTGCCATTTTCCCTCCCCAGTGTCATGTGACTCATTAGTGTTACAAGGTCTCAGGTATGAATAGGGAGCAGGTGTGTTAAATTTGGCGTTATTGCTCTCACACTTTCTCATACTGCTCACTGGAAGTTCAACATGGCACATCATGGCAAAGAACTCTCTGAGGATCTGAAAAAAAGAATTGTTGCTCTACATAAAAGATGGCCTAAGATATAAGAAGATTGCTAAGACCCTGAAAATGAGCTGCATCACGGTGGGCAAGACTATACAGCGGTTTCACAGGACAGGTTCCACTCAGAACAGGCCTCGCCATGGTTGACCAAAGAAGTTGAGTGCACATGCTTAGCATCATATCCAGAAGTTGTCTTTGGGAAATAGATGTATGAGTTCTGCCAGCATTACTGCAGAGGTTGAATGGGTGGGGATCAGCCTGTCAGTGCTCCGACCATACTCTGCACACTGCATCAAATTGGTCTGCATGGCTGTCATCCCAGAAGGAAGCCTCTTCTAAAGATGATGCACAAGAAAGTCCGCAGTTTGCTGAAGACAAGCAAACTAAGGACATGGATTACTGGAACCATGTCCTGTGGTCCGATAAGACCAAGATAAACTTATTTGGTTCAGATGGTGTCAAGCGTGTGTGGCGGCAACCAGGTGAGGAGTACAAAGACAAGTGTGTCTTGCCTACAGTCAAGCATGGTGGTGAGATTGTCATGGTTTGGGCCTGCATGAGTGCTGCCGGCGCTGGGGAGCTACAGTTCATTATGAGAACCATGAATGCCAACATGTACTGTGACATAGCATGATCCCCTTACCCTTTGGAGACCAAGCATGTCTCCAGACCTAAACCCTATTGAGCATCTGTGGGGCATCCTTAAACGGAAGGTGGGGGAGCACAAGGTCTCTAACATCCACCAGCTCCGTGATGTTGTCATGGTGGAGTGGAAAAGGACTCCAGTAGCAACCTGTGAAGCTCTGGTGAACTCCATGCCCAAGAGGGTTAAGGCAGTGCTGGAAAATAATGGTGGCCACACAAAATATTGACACTTTGGGCCCAATTTGGACATTTCCACTTAGGGGCATACTCCCTTTTGTTGCCAACGGTTTTAGACATTAAACTCATGTGTTGAGTTATTTTGAGGGGACAGCAAATTTACACTGTTATACAGGCTGTACACTCACTACTTTACATTGTAGCAAAGTGTAATTTCTTACACTGCATTCACTGCTTTGTGGTGCAGGCTCACAACCGCAAGTTTAAGAAGCAGAAACAGTTTCTTTAACCTCTCTGCAACCTCAGAGGTGGTGAGATAAATCACACTGACACTCGCATCTTCACAGTGATTGACATTCCTGCTCTCAATTGGTTGGAGTAGAGCAGGGGCGCAGCACTACACAATTTTAATTTTTGCTATGCGATGTTCCACCCCAGCTGGCAATCTTGATACATTTTCCCCATAGTGTTTACTGTGAGCTGGGACTGTGCTGTGAGCTCTGTTTGAAAATGTGACAATTTCATCATTAAAGGGTAAATTGTAGGTATTTTTAACGTGACTCACATTTTAAGAAGATTTTAAAATAGCAAAATGAACATTTGAATGTTGAGTTTCATAGTGTAAATATACGAGACTCAATGTTTAGAAATATCTGATAGCATTAAGAAATGTAAAGAGAAGCATTCCATCTACTGTGGCAAATGACAACGTTTTTCCCTTTGCTCATCCCTAGTTTTGTAAGGTTACTAGGGATGGGCACATGTTTTGCAACACAAATTTCTAATGCTTTATTTTAATGTAATATTCTATTCAAATTTTTCTAATAATTGGATTCAATTTATGTAATATTCGATTTTGAAAAATTAGAACCTATATTTCTTTCATGTAATTAGCAAGAGTCCATGAGCTAGTGACGTATGGGATATACATTCCTACCAGGAGGGGCAAAGTTTCCCAAACCTCAAAATGCCTATAAATACACCCCTCACCACACCCACAAATCAGTTTTACAAACTTTGCCTCCTATGGAGGTGGTGAAGTAAGTTTGTGCTAGATTCTACGTTGATATGCGCTCCGCAGCAGGTTGGAGCCCGGTTTTCCTCTCAGCGTGCAGTGAATGTCAGAGGGATGTGAGGAGAGTATTGCCTATTTGAATTCAATGATCTCCTTCTACGGGGTCTATTTCATAGGTTCTCTGTTATCGGTCGTAGAGATTCATCTCTTACCTCCCTTTTCAGATCGACGATATACTCTTATATATATACCATTACCTCTACTGATTTTCGTTTCAGTACTGGTTTGGCTTTCTACAACATGTAGATGAGTGTCCTGGGGTAAGTAAGTCTTATTTTCTGTGACACTCTAAGCTATGGTTGGGCACTTTTTTATAAAGTTCTAAATATATGTATTCAAACATTTATTTGCCTTGACTCAGGATGTTCAACTTTCCTTATTTCAAACAGTCAGTTTCATATTTGGGATAATGCATATGAATAAATCAATTTTTTCTTACCTTAAATTTGACTTTTTCCCTGTGGGCTGTTAGGCTCGCGGGGGCTGAAAATGCTTCATTTTATTGCGTCATTCTTGGCGCTGACTTTTTTGGCGCAAAATTTTTTTCTGTTTCCGGCGTCATACGTGTCGCCGGAAGTTGCGTCAATTTTGACGTTCTTTTGCGCCAAAAGTGTCGGCGTTCCGGATGTGGCGTCATTTTTGGCGCCAAAAGCATTTAGGCGCCAAATAATGTGGCCGTCTTTTTTGGCGCTTAAAAAAATATGGGCGTCACTTTTGTCTACACATTATTTAAGTCTCATTATTTATTGCTTCTGGTTGCTAGAAGCTTGTTCACTGGCATTTTTTTCCCATTCCTGAAACTGTCATTTAAGGAATTTGATCAATTTTGCTTTATATGTTGTCTCACGTTGAAACTGAGTCAGAAGATACTTCTGGAAAATCGCTGCCTGGTGCTGGAGCTACCAAAGCTAAGTGTATCTGCTGTAAACTTATGGTATCTGTTCCTCCAGCTGTTTGTACTGATTGTCATGACAAACTTGTTAATGCAGATAATATTTCCTTTAGTACTGTTACATTACCTGTTGCTGTTCCGTCAACATCTAATACTCAGAGTGTTCCTGATAACATAAGAGATTTTGTTTCTAAATCCATTAAGAAGGCTATGTCTGTTATTCCTCCTTCTAGTAAACGTAAAAAGTCTTTTAAAACTTCTAATTTTTCAGATGAATTTTTAAATGAACATCATCATTCTGATTCTGATAATGATTCCTCTGGTTCAGAGGATTCTGTCTCAGAGGTTGATGCTGATAAATCTTCATATTTATTTAAAATGGAATTTATTCGTTCTTTACTTAAAGAAGTCCTAATTGCATTAGAAATTGAGGATTCTGGTCCTCTTGATACTAAATCTAAACGTTTAGATAAGGTTTTTAAATCTCCTGTGGTTATTCCAGAAGTTTTTCCTGTCCCTGGTGCAATTTCTGAAGTAATTTCCAGGGAATGGAATAATTTGGGTAATTCATTTACTCCTTCTAAACATTTTAAGCAATTATATGCTGTGCCATCTGACAGATTAGAGTTTTGGGACAAAATCCCTAAGGTTGATGGGGCTGTCTCTACTCTTGCTAAGCGTACTACTATTCCTACGGCAAATGGTACTTCCTTTAAGGATCCTTTAGATAGGAAAATTGAATAGTTTCTAAGAAAAGCTTACTTGTGTTCAGGTAATCTTCTTAGACCTGCTATATCTTTAGCGGATGTTGCTGCAGCTTCAACTTTTTGGTTAGAAGCTTTAGCGCAACAAGTAACAGATCATAATTCTCATAGCATTATTATTCTTCTTCAACATGCTAATAATTGTATTTGTGATGCCATCTTTGATATCATTAGAGTTGATGTCAGGTATATGTCTCTAGCTATTTTAGCTAGAAGAGCTTTATGGCTTAAAACTTGGAATGCTGATATGTCTTCTAAGTCTACTTTGCTTTCCCTTTCTTTCCAGGGTAATAAATTATTTGGTTCTCAGTTGGATTCTATTATCTCAACTGTTACTGGAGGGAAAGGAACTTTTTTACCACAGGATAAAAAATCTAAAGATAAATTTAGGTCTAATAATCGTTTTCGTTCCTTTCGTCACAACAAGGAACAAAAGCCTGATCCTTCATCCTCAGGAGCGGTATCAGTTTGGAAACCATCTCCAGTCTGGAATAAATCCAAGCCTTTTAGAAAATCAAAGCCAGCTCCTAAGTCCACATGAAGGTGCGGCCCTCATTCCAGCTCAGCTGGTAGGGGGCAGATTACGTTTTTTCAAAGAAATTTGGATCAATTCCGTTCACAATCTTTGGATTCAGAACATTGTTTCAAAAGGGTACAGAATTGGCTTCAAGATAAGGCCTCCTGCAAATAGATTTTTTCTTTCCCGTGTCCCAGTAAACCCAGCGAAGGCTCAAGCATTTCTGAAATGTGTTTCAGATCTAGAGTTGTCTGGAGTAATTATGTCAGTTCCAGTGCTGGAACAGGGACTGGGGTTTTATTCAAATCTCTTCATTGTACCAAAGAAGGAGAATTCCTTCAGACCAGTTCTGGATCTAAAAATATTGAATCATTATGTAAGGATACCAACATTCAAAATGGTAACTGTAAGTACTATCCTGCCTTTTGTTCAGCAAGGGCATTATATGTCTACAATAGATTTACAGGATGCATATCTGCATATTCCGATTCATCCAGATCACTATCAGTTTCTGAGATTCTCTTTCCTAGACAAGCATTACCAGTTTGTGGCTCTGCCGTTTGGCCTAGCAACAGCTCCAAGAATTTTTACAAGGGTTCTCGGTGCCCTTCTGTCTGTAATCAGAGAACAGGGTATTGTGGTATTTCCTTATTTGGATGATATCTTGGTACTTGCTCAGTCTTCACATTTAGCAGAATCTCATACGAATCGACTTATGTTGTTTCTTCAAGATCATGGTTGGAGGATCAATTTACCAAAAAGTTCATTGATTCCTCAGACAAGGGTAACCTTTTTAGGTTTCCAGATAGATTCAGTGTCCATGACTCTATCTTTGACAGACAAGAGACGTCTAAAATTGATATCAGCTTGTCGAAACCTTCAGTCACAATCATTCCCTTCGGTAGCCTTATGCATGGAAATTCTAGGTCTTATGACTGCTGCATCGGACGCGATCCCCTTTGCTCTTTTTCACATGCGACCTCTTCAGCTCTGTATGCTGAACCAGTGGTGCAGGGATTACACAAAGATATCTCAATTAATATCTTTAAAACCGATTGTACGACACTCTGACGTGGTGGACAGATCACCATCGTTTAGTTCAGGGGGCTTCTTTTGTTCTTCCGACCTGGACTGTAATTTCAACAGATGCAAGTCTTACAGGTTGGGGAGCTGTGTGGGGGTCTCTGACAGCACAAGGGGTTTGGGAATCTCAGGAGGTGAGATTACCGATCAATATTTTGGAACTCCGTGCAATTTTCAGAGCTCTCCAGTCATGGCCTCTTCTAAAGAGAGAATCGTTCATTTGTTTTCAGACAGACAATGTCACAACTGTGGCATACATCAATCATCAAGGAGGGACTCACAGTCCTCTGGCTATGAAAGAAGTATCTCGAATTCTGGTATGGGCGGAATCCAGCTCCTGTCTAGTTTCTGCGGTTCATATCCCAGGTATAGACAATTGGGAAGCGGATTATCTCAGTCGCCAGACGTTACATCCGGGCGAATGGTCTCTTCACCCAGAGGTATTTCTTCAGATTGTTCAAATGTGGGGACTTCCAGAAATAGATCTGATGGCCTCTCATCTAAACAAGAAACTTCCCAGGTATCTGTCCAGATCCAGGGATCCTCAAGCGGAAGCAGTGGATGCATTGTCACTTCCTTGGAAGTATCATCCTGCCTATATCTTTCCGCCTCTAGTTCTTCTTCCAAGAGTAATCTCCAAGATTCTGAAGGAATGCTCGTTTGTTCTGTTGGTAGCTCCAGCATGGCCTCACAGGTTTTGGTATGCGGATCTTATCCGGATGGCCTCTTGCCAACCGTGGACTCTTCCGTTAAGACCAGACCTTCTGTCACAAGGTCCTTTTTTCCATCAGGATCTCAAATCCTTAAATTTAAAGGTATGGAGATTGAACGCTTGATTCTTAGTCAAAGAGGTTTCTCTGACTCTGTGATTAATACTATGTTACAGGCTCGTAAATCTGTATCTAGGGAGATATATTATAGAGTCTGGAAGCTTTACATTTCTTGGTGTCTTTCTCATCATTTTTCCTGGCATTCTTTTAGAATTCCGAGAATTTTACAGTTTCTTCAGGATGGTTGGGATAAAGGTTTGTCTGCAAGTTCTTTGAAAGGACAAATCTCTGCTCTTTCTGTTCTTTTCCACAGAAAGATTGCTAATCTTCCTGATATTCATTGTTTTGTACGAGCTTTGGTTCGTATAAAACCTGTCATTAAGTCAATTTCTCCTCCTTGGAGTTTGAATTTGGTTCTGGGGGCTCTTCAAGCTCCTCCGTTTGAAGCTATGCATTCATTGGACATTAAATTACTTTCTTGGAAAGTTTTGTTCCTTTTGGCCATCTCTTCTGCCAGAACAGTATCTGAATTATCTGCTCTTTCTTGTGAGTCTCCTTTTCTGATTTTTCATCAGGATAAGGCAGTGTTGCGAACTTCTTTTAACTTTTTACCTAAGGTTGTGAATTCTAACAACATTAGTAGAGAAATTGTGGTTCCTTCATTATGTCCTAATCCTAAGAATTCTAAGGAGAAATCATTGCATTCTTTGGATGTAGTTAGAGCTTTGAAATATTATGTTGAAGCTACTAAGAATTTCCGAAAGACTTCTAGTCTATTTGTTATCTTTTCCGGTTCTAGGAAAGGTCAGAAGGCCTCTGCCATTTCTTTGGCATCTTGGTTGAAATCTTTAATTCATCATGCTTATGTCGAGTCGGGTAAAACTCCGCCTCAAAGGATTACAGCTCATTCTACTAGGTCAGTTTCTACTTCCTGGGCGTTTAGGAATGAAGCTTCGGTTGATCAGATTTGCAAAGCAGCAACTTGGTCTTCTTTGCATACTTTTACTAAATTCTACCATTTTGATGTGTTTTCTTCTTCTGAAGCTGTCTTTGGTAGAAAAGTACTTCAGGCAGCTGTTTCAGTTTAAATCTTCTGCTTATATTTTCAGTTTTTTTCTTTATAAGATTTAAACTTTATTTTTGGGTGTGGATTTTTTTCAGCGGAATTGGCTGTCTTTATTTTATCCCTCCCTCTCTAGTGACTCTTGCGTGGAAGATCCACATCTTGGGTAGTCATTATCCCATACGTCACTAGCTCATGGACTCTTGCTAATTACATGAAAGAAAACATAATTTATGTAAGAACTTACCTGATAAATTCATTTCTTTCATATTAGCAAGAGTCCATGAGGCCCACCCTTTTTTTTGTGGTGGTTATGATTTTTTTGTATAAAGCACAATTATTCCAATTCCTTATATTTATGCTTCGCACTTTTTTCTTATCACCCCACTTCTTGGCTATTCGTTAAACTGATTTGTGGGTGTGGTGAGGGGTGTATTTATAGGCATTTTGAGGTTTGGGAAACTTTGCCCCTCCTGGTAGGAATGTATATCCCATACGTCACTAGCTCATGGACTCTTGCTAATATGAAAGAAATGAATTTATCAGGTAAGTTCTTACATAAATTATGTTATTTGTAATAGTATTTCTGCTGGTCTCTTTAAATGTAATATTTAAATTATGCAATACTCGAAATAGAAACATTCAAATTAATATATTTGCATCTATTATATATCAATTTACTTAAATTTCCTACCACATGAACTATTGAACTTCTGAAAAGTATTTGTTAAATCAAATGTTATATTCAAAATTTCAAATGTGGATATTCAATCTAATTATAAACATTCAAAAATGAAAGTAAAATTCGAAAACCAGAAATAACATTCTATTACCGAATTTTAATAGATTTTCATTCTTCAACATTCGTTTGTCCAAAACGAATGTCCACGAACTTATTTGTTCTACCAAATGAATTATACTTTCAGCACATTCGCCCATCCCTAGTGGTTACATATATGAAAGTTATATTGGTATTTTCTGTAGTGTAGATAACTCGCCCATCCCTAGTGGTTACATATATGAAAGTTATATTGGTATTTTCTGTAGTGTAGATAACCGATCTTGATCTAAATCTTGCCTCTCGAATTTTCCAGAACAATTCTTAATAAATATTTTAATTTTATTATTTCATGTGGTCTCTGTTAGCGTTGCTTTTTTATTCATTTTTAATAAAACAAAAAGTTATCAAAAATACTTGATATTACTTTTTTTTTATTAGTATAATTTCCCAGTTATTAAGAAGGTATAAAGTAATTAGTTATCTACACACAAAAAAAGCAAAGTATTTCAACATCATATACGTATCATAACATGAGACCACTGAGACCATTTGAGGTCTATTTCTAACCAAAAAATAAAAAAGGGGGATCCTGGTTGTAGCAGTTTCTTAATAGAAATGTAATTGAACAGAGGGCTCTTCGAATACACCAATAAATTGCATGCAAGTATATTTACAAAAATCACTATACCATCCTTTAAAACATTATGTTGCTTTGCTTTTTTATAATTATTATTATCATCATCATGATTATTATTATTATTTTCTTTGGGGTCAGCCCAGAGTTTGTTTCAAATTTCAATTTACAGAAAGCTTAAACCAGGTATTTCCTTGCTCTTTAAACTTGAAAGAAAGCACTCTGGCATTAAAGGGTTCAGTATCCCTTTAAAGGGACAGTCGACACCAGAATTGTTGTTGTTTAAAAAGATAGATAATCCCTTAATTACCAATTCCCCAGTTTTGCATAACCAACACGGTTATAATTATACACATTTTACCTCTGTAACTACCTTGTATCTAAGCCTCAGCAGACTGCCCCTGTATTTCAGTTATTTTGACAGACTTGCATTTTAGCCAATCAGAGCTGTCTCCATGGTAAATTCACGTGCATGAGCTCAATATTATCTATATGAAACACATGAACTAATGCCCTCTAGTGGTGAAAAACTATCAAAATGCATTTAGATTAGAGGCGGCCTTCAGGGTCTAAGAAATTAGCACATGAACCTCCTAGGTTTAGCTTTCAACTAAGAATACCAAGAGAACAAAGCAAAATTGGTGATAAAAGTAAATTGGAAAGTTGTTTAAAATTACATGCCCGATCTGAATCACAAAAGTTTTTTTTGGACTTGACTGTCCTTTTAACACTTTTTTGCTTTAAATTGCCCTTGATTTTATTTGTTATTTCCCCACCCCAAGTGACTCAAAACATTTTTATACACAAACCACAAACATACACATTTAAACAAATTAAAGTATGATTTTAAAAATAAATACGGAAATACAAACATTTTTATAGCAAAACATTCTTAACTGGAGCAGCTTACCCAAACATCTGTATGGAACCACGATGTGGGTGTGGCTCTTGCACTGTTTACGGCCTCTCTTGCACCAGTTCTGGATTGTTACTGGTTGGTTAGCTTCAACTACATTGGTGATCTGAAGCTCTGGATAAACCTGAGGAAAGAGATACAGAAGGACATTAATACAGGACAGCTCTTAAAGTACAGTCTTGGTAAAAAAAGGGAAATGAAACCCAATGATTCAGATAAAGCATGCGACTTTAAACAACTTTCTAATTTACTTCTATTATCAATTTTCCTTCTTTCTCTTGGTATCTTTTGTTAAAAAGCAGGGACATAAGCTTCAGAGTTGACCTATTTCTGGAGCACTATATGGCAGCAGTTTTACAAGAATGTTATCCATTTGCAAGAGCACTAGATGGCAGCAGTTTTACAAGAATGATATCCATTTGCAAGAGTACTAGATGGCAGCAGTTTTACAAGAATGTTATCCATTTGCAAGAGCACTAGATGGCAGCAGTTTTACAAGAATGTTATCCATTTGCAAGAGCACTAGATGGCAGCAGTTTTACAAGAATGTTATCCATTTGCAAGAGTACTAGATGGCCGCAGTTTTACAAGAATGTTATCCATTTGCAAGAGTACTAGATGGCAGCAGTTTTACAAGAATGTTATCCATTTGCAAGAGTACTAGATGGCCGCAGTTTTACAAGAATGTTATCCATTTTCAAGAGTACTAGATGGCTGCAGTTTTACAAGAATGTTATCCATTTGCAAGAGCACTAGATGGCAGCAGTTTTACAAGAATGTTATCCATTTGCAAGAGTACTAGATGGCAGCACTATTTCCTGCCACCTGCCTACCTAAGATCCCAAAGGGCATTTTTACTGTTTCATATCCCTTTAATTATAAATCGTCTTATCAGGCAAAGCAGAAAAATCAAGAACATAAAAACTTGCAAATACAAAAATAATTTACTCAGAAAGTGTTATCAAGAAATGATTAATGTTATAAATAAAGCTTGGAATTCCCAGCATTCTATTAGGGTAAATCAGGTTAGACAATCTCAGCTTTATTACTTGCTTTGTGCTTACATAACAAATGCATTTCTACTTCTGCCTGCAGCATTGCCTTTACTCATTTTGTCTCTTGTTCCTTAATGAAAAATGCGTTTTCCTTTCTAATGAAATACTGAATCTTATAGAAACGAATATAAGATTTAAATATGTAATAAAATTCTACAGCACAATTGGGCTAAACCAACAACAACATATAAAGTGCTGCTCATTATTACTAAAGAATAAAGCTCCTAAACTTACAGAAAAATAAATCTGAAATATAGGGAATTTCTCCTCCTCCTGAATATTACTTTCTAAAAACACAAGGAAAGTAAACAAAGAGAAAAACAGCACTTTTATCACTAGATGTTTATACCTCATATGATTTGTGTCTAGATATTAGGGACTCGGGAGGTTGAGGAGAGTGGTCACAGTTTTGGGGGTGGGGCAATCTGTAAGTAGTGGGCAGGATAATGGGAGTGGTTGGTTAGCCTATGGGTGTGGCTAAAGAGAATTCTGCAAATAGGAACATATGGCTGTCTCAGAGGGACAGCAGGTCAGAGGTCAGAGTTTAGGACAATCTCTCTAAAATAGGGACAGATGGGAGGTCTGGATGTTGTGCCTATTTATAAGCTATTTTTGGAGGATGCAGGAGCATGCGAGTGTCTTCAATAATTCATCAGTCTTAGATCAAAAAATAATAATAATAACAATAATAATAACAATAATAATAAGAGAATGGAAAAAGGAAGCAGCAGAGAATGTGGGGTCCATGTACAAAGCAGCAGATGCTGCTCTGGAATCCTCATTCATACATGCCTGTTTACCTCAAGCTGCAAAGTGTCATACGACCGCTTGTTCAGGGTGATTGACATTCACGTTAGAGCAAGGGATGGTGCTGCACAAGCAAATACTTGTGCACTACTACATGTGGGCAGTGTAATGTACAGTCAAAGATGGGCAGACAGGTTCCAAAACTAGGAACCTTGTCTGCCTGCCTGCCTGCCTGCCTGCCCAATAGTACATGGGGTGGTGGCCCATATATAAAGGGAAATAATTCACTGACTATCACATTTGTACATTTAAACTATATTGTTTGGATGTGCTACTCATTGTATGCGTCTTATTTTACTTATGATGAAGTGGGTTTTTTCCCCCTACTTTTTTAGTCACCATATTTTCTATTAAAATTGATCAAATATATAATCGGATACCAAATTAGCTAGAGATCTTCAAAACCCCTAAATATGGGAGTGTTGCTTCAGTGGTTTTCAAAGGAAGTCAACATAATTTACATTTGATTCATTTCTCATTTCAGAAGCATCTACATATCCGTTCTATTATGAACTTGATGAAGCTGTTGCAGAGTGGGTAGGGAATCCATACATGTAATTAATGCCTTATCAATAAACTTCCACTAGAAAACTATTAGTATGTCAGAGGACTAGTCAATAGATAAGTCTTCAGCTAGAGGGACATTCTAGTATAAAAATAAAATGCTCTAGCTCACTTTTACAAAGTCTTTAAACCTTGCAAAATGGCTAATTATATAGCCAAAGTTGTGCTTTTATCCCATTTCAGATTTGGATACAGTTGGCAAGCAAATGGGAATCCAGCATACATGCATATGCTCAAATCACTGGTTGTATCCTCCTCTGCAACAGAATAGGGTGGTCCATGAGTGCCACTTTGACTGCATTGATCAGTTTGGGAGAAGTTAAAGAAGCAATTTTGATTAAAAACTAAAATCCTGTAGCTAGACTGAAAAGGTAGGTTGTTTGACAAGAGATATTTAACAGTAACGCAAGTGATATTTGTAACATGCATCACTTGTATGTCTGAAGAACTGGAGTTGCTCAAACAGAACATATGCAGAACAGTAATGCTAAATCTACAGCCTAGAAAATCCCTCTATTGGTTTTTGTATCTGCCCATAATGTACTGAAATAATGACTAATTAAGGATGAATTTCCCTCCAATTTCTCAGCACATAGCTGTGGCATATTATACTATAATCCAACTCTACCTATTCCCACGTGCAACACACAGAGTGCCCTCCCGACTGGCAATCTAAATTTGGAGAAATTCTTCCTTGCAACTGGAGCAATTCCACTCTCCCTGAAAGGACTTCATATAAACCCTTAAAGGGACATAAAAACAAATGTGTCTGTTCATGATTCAGATAGATCATGTGATTTTAAACAACTTTACTTCTATTTTATATTTTGTTCACTTGATATCCTTTGTTGAAAGGGATACCTAGGTAGACTCAGGAGTTGCCGATTGGTGGTTGCACATATATGCCTCATGTTATTGGCTCACTCAGTACTTTCAGCTATCTTCCAGTAGTGCATTGCCGCTTCTTCAACAAAGGATACCAAGAGAATGAAGCAAATTGGATAATAGAAGAAAACTGGAAAGTTGTTTAAAATTGTAATCTCTATCTAAATAATGGAAGAAAAATGTGGGGTTTAATGTCCCTTTAAGAAACTGTGTGTACTTCTATCTACTTTGCATTGTTTGCTTACTATCCTTTGTTGAAAATATTTAGGTAGGCTAAGGAGCAGCAAGGCACTACTGGGAGTTAGATGCCGATTGGGGGCTGCACATATATGCCTCTTCTCATTGGCTTACTTGATGTGTTCAGCTAGCTCCCAGCAGTGCATTGCTGCTCCTTCAACAAAGGGTACCAAAAACACAATTAAAACAGCAAAACTGTTAATAAAAGTAAATTGTTTGGAAAGTTGTTTAAAATTTCATGTTGTATCTGAATTATGAAAGAAAAATTTGGGATTTCATGTCCCTTTGATAAACAACTTCAACTACAAAAGATGATTGCACATCTCACGGCTCATCTCACAACTATTATGATCAAAGCCACAAAATCTACCAAGTGAGAATAATAACTATTCCTACTGTTACTAAATGGGCTTTGTACACATACATTATTTTGGGATCGCACATCTTCAATTCTGATGAATGAAGACTGATGCCACAGAACATTATTAAATCAATTATTTTCTTCTGAAGGAAAACACTATGCATCTGCAGAACATGGGAAAACTTAGGAGTTAAGAATACCCCTGTCAGATTTACTTAATAGAAAAAGACAGTTGTTTTGTGATTTAAAAGGACGTTAAAGTAATTTTCATACAACATATCAATTATAAACACTATTGCACTAGATCTGCTCAAAAGTAAATATTTCATAAGCATGTTAAAAAAAAAAGGGTTTTGCTATGGTACATACATACCCAGTGAAAAGCCTCTTGGGTAGGTTTATACTATCTTCTTTACTGTAAGTCAATTAGAGACATATATAAATGAGCTCCTGCACTGATCTTAGTTATCACTGTGCATCATGTTGCAGGGACTAGTAAACAAAAAACTGCAGTGCGTCTTCCATAACAGTTCACACTAACAAACTTACAAGAGTGCTCTATAAATGACATCATGCTCCAGATACTTAAATTGAGACATTTCACAATTAATTTATGCATAAAAACATAAAATTATGCTTACCATATAATTTCCTTTCCTTCTGTACGGGGAGAGTCCACGTCTGCATTCATTACTTTTGGGAAATACAGAACCTGGCCACCAGGAGGAGGCAAAGACACCCCAGCCAAAAACTTAAATACCTACCCCACTTTCCTCATCCCCCAGTAATTCTGCCAAGGGAACAAGGAACAGCAGGAGAAATATCAGGGTGAAAAACAGAATTTATGCTTACCTGATAAATTACTTTCTCCAACGGTGTGTCCGGTCCATGGCGTCATCCTTACTTGTGGGATATTCTCTTCCCCAACAGGAAATGGCAAAGAGCCCAGCAAAGCTGGTCACATGATCCCTCCTAGGCTCCGCCTTCCCCAGTCATTCGACCGACGTAAAGGAGGAATATGCATAGGAGAAATCATATGATACCGTGGTGACTGTAGTTTAGAGAAAATAATTCATCAGACCTGATTAAAAAAAAAACAGGGCGGGCCGTGGACCGGACACACCGTTGGAGAAAGTAATTTATCAGGTAAGCATAAATTCTGTTTTCTCCAACATAGGTGTGTCCGGTCCACAGCGTCATCCTTACTTGTGGGAACCAATACCAAAGCTTTAGGACACGGATGATGGGAGGGAGCAAATCAGGTCACCTAGATGGAAGGCACCACGGCTTGCAAAACCTTTCTCCCAAAAATAGCCTCCGAAGAAGCAAAAGTATCAAATTTGTAAAATTTGGTAAAAGTGTGCAGTGAAGACCAAGTCGCTGCCTTACATATCTGATCAACAGAAGCCTCGTTCTTGAAGGCCCATGTGGAAGCCACAGCCCTAGTGGAGTGAGCTGTGATTCTTTCAGGAGGCTGCCGTCCGGCAGTCTCATAAGCCAATCGGATGATGCTTTTAAGCCAAAAAGAGAGAGAGGTAGAAGTTGCCTTTTGACCTCTCCTTTTACCAGAATAAACAACAAACAAGGAAGATGTTTGTCTGAAATCCTTTGTAGCCTCTAAATAGAATTTTAGAGCACGAACTACATCCAAATTGTGCAACAAACGTTCCTTCTTTGAAACTGGATTCGGACACAAAGAAGGCACAACTATCTCCTGGTTAATATTTTTGTTAGAAACAACTTTCGGAAGAAAACCAGGTTTAGTACGCAAAACCACCTTATCTGCATGGAACACCAGATAAGGAGGAGAACACTGCAGAGCAGATAACTCTGAAACTCTTCTAGCAGAAGAAATTGCAACCAAAAACAAAACTTTCCAAGATAATAACTTAATATCTACGGAATGTAAGGGTTCAAACGGAACCCCTTGAAGAACTGAAAGAACTAAATTGAGACTCCAAGGAGGAGTCAAAGGTTTGTAAACAGGCCTGATTCTAACCAGAGCCTGAACAAAAGCTTGAACATCTGGCACAGCCGCCAGCTTTTTATGAAGTAAAACAGATAAAGCAGAAATCTGTCCCTTCAAAGAACTTGCAGATAATCCTTTCTCCAAACCCTCTTGTAGAAAGGAAAGAATCTTAGGAATTTTTATCTTGTTCCATGGGAATCCTTTAGATTCGCACCAACAGATATATTTTTTCCATATTTTATGGTAAATTTTTCTAGTTACAGGCTTTCTAGCCTGAATAAGAGTATCAATGACAGAATCTGAGAACCCCCGCTTTGATAAAATCAAGCGTTCAATCTCCAAGCAGTCAGTTGGAGTGAGGCCAGATTCGGATGTTCGAACGGACCTTGAACAAGAAGGTCCCGTCTCAAAGGTAGCTTCCATGGTGGAGCCGATGACATATTCACCAGGTCTGCATACCAAGTCCTGCGTGGCCACGCGGGAGCTATCAAGATCACCGAAGCCCTCTCCTGATTGATCCTGGCTACCAGCCTGGGAATGAGAGGAAACGGTGGAAATACATAAGCTAGGTTGAAGGTCCAAGGTGCTACTAGTGCATCTACTAGAGTCGCCTTGGGATCCCTGGATCTGGACCCGTAGCAAGGAACCTTGAAGTTCTGACGAGACGCCATCAGATCCATGTCTGGAATGCCCCATAATTGAATTATTTGGGCAAAGATTTCCGGATGGAGTTCCCACTCCCCCGGATGAAAAGTCTGACGACTCAGAAAATCCGCTTCCCAATTTTCCACTCCTGGGATGTGGATTGCAGATAAGTGGCAGGAGTGATTCTCCGCCCATTGAATTATTTTGGTCACTTCTTCCATCGCCAGGGAACTCCTTGTTCCCCCCTGATGGTTGATATATGCAACAGTCGTCATGTTGTCTGATTGAAACCTTATGAATTTGGCCTTTGCTAGTTGAGGCCAAGCCTTGAGAGCATTGAATATCGCTCTCAGTTCCAGAATGTTGATCGGGAGAAGAGATTCTTCCCGAGACCATAGACCCTGAGCTTTCAGGGGTTCCCAGACCGCGCCCCAGCCCACCAGACTGGCGTCGGTCGTGACAATGACCCACTCTGGACTGCGGAAGCTCATCCCCAGTGACAGGTTGTCCAGGATCAGCCACCAACGGAGTGAATCTCTGGTCCTCTGATCTACTTGGATCGTCGGAGACAAGTCTGTATAATCCCCATTCCACTGTCTGAGCATGCACAGTTGTAATGGTCTTAGATGAATTCGCGCAAAAGGAACTATGTCCATTGCCGCAACCATCAAACCTATTACTTCCATGCACTGCGCTATGGAAGGAAGAAGAACAGAATGAAGTACTTGACAAGAGCTTAGAAGTTTGATTTTCTGGCCTCTGTCAGAAAAATCTTCATTTCTAAGGAGTCTATTATTGTTCCCAAGAAGGGAACTCTTGTTGACGGGGATAGAGAACTTTTTTCTACGTTCACTTTCCACCCGTGAGATCTGAGAAAGGCTAGGACAATGTCCGTATGAGCCTTTGCTTGTGGCAGAGACGACGCTTGAATCAGTATGTCGTCCAAGTAAGGTACTACTGCAATGCCCCTTGGTCTTAGCACCGCTAGAAGGGACCCTAGTACCTTTGTGAAAATTCTTGGAGCAGTGGCTAATCCGAATGGAAGTGCCACAAACTGGTAATGCTTGTCCAGAAAGGCGAACCTTAGGAACCGATGATGTTCCTTGTGGATAGGAATATGTAGATACGCATCCTTTAAATCCACCGTGGTCATGAATTGACCTTCCTGGATGGTAGGAAGAATTGTCCGAATGGTTTCCATCTTGAACGATGGAACCCTGAGAAATTTGTTTAGGATCTTGAGATCTAAGATTGGTCTGAATGTTCCCTCTTTTTTGGGAACTATGAACAGATTGGAGTAAAATCCCATCCCTTGTTCTCCTAATGGAACAGGATGAATCACTCCCATTTTTAACAGGTCTTCTACACAATGTAAGAATGCCTGTCTTTTTATGTGGTCTGAAGACAATTGAGACCTGTGGAACCTTCCCCTTGGGGGTAGTTCCTTGAATTCCAGAAGATAACCTTGGGAGACTATTTCTAGCGCCCAAGGATCCAGAACATCTCTTGCCCAAGCCTGAGCGAAGAGAGAGAGTCTGCCCCCCACCAGATCCGGTCCCGGATCGGGGGCCAACATCTCATGCTGTCTTAGTAGCAGTGGCAGGTTTCTTGGCCTGCTTACCTTTGTTCCAGCCTTGCATCGGCCTCCAGGCTGGCTTGGTTTGAGAAGTATTACCCTCTTGCTTAGAGGATGTAGAATTTGAGGCCATTCCGTTTCTGCGAAAGGGACGAAAATTTGGTTTATTTTTAGCCTTAAAAGACCTATCCTGAGGAAGGGCGTGGCCCTTTCCCCCAGTGATATCTGAAATAATCTCTTTCAAGTCAGGGCCAAACAGCGTTTTCCCCTTGAAAGGGATGTTAAGCAATTTGTTCTTGGAGGACGCATCCGCTGACCAAGACTTTAGCCAAAGCGCTCTGCGCGCCACAATAGCAAAACCTGAATTTTTCGCCGCTAATCTAGCTAATTGCAAAGTGGCGTCTAAAGTAAAAGAGTTAGCCAATTTAAGAGCTTGAACTCTGTCATAACCTCCTCATAAGAAGATTCTTTATTGAGCGACTTTTCTAGTTCATCGAACCAGAAACACGCTGCTGTAGTGACAAGAACAATGCATGAAATTGGTTGTAGAAGGTAACCTTGCTGAACAAACATCTTTTTAGGATCTTTGAAAGCACAACTATCTTCTATAGGGATAGTAGTGCGTTTGTTTAGAGTAGAAACCGCCCCCTCGACCTTGGGGACTGTCTGCCATAAGTCCTTTCTGGGGTCGACCATAGGAAATAATTTCTTAAATATAGGGGGAGGGACAAAAGGTATGCCGGGCCTTTCCCATTCTTTATTTACAATGTCCGCCACCCGCTTGGGTATAGGAAAAGCTTCGGGGGGCACCGGGACCTCTAGGAACTTGTCCATCTTACATAATTTCTCTGGAATGACCAAATTGTCACAATCATCCAGAGTAGATAACACCTCCTTAAGCAGAGCGCGGAGATGTTCCAATTTAAATTTGAATGTAATAACGTCAGGTTCAGCTTGTTGAGAAATTTTTCCTGAATCTGAAATTTCTCCCTCAGACAAAACCTCCCTGGCCCCTTCAGACTGGTGTAAGGGCATGTCAGAACCATTATCATCAGCGTCCTCATGCTCTTCAGTATCTAAAACAGAGCAGTCGCGCTTTCGCTGATAAGTGGGCATTTTGGCTAAAATGTTTTTAATAGAATTATCCATTACAGCCGTTAATTGTTGCATAGTAAGAAGTATTGGCGCACTAGATGTACTAGGGGCCTCTTGTGTGGGCAAGACTGGCGTAGACACAGAAGGGGATGATGCAGTACCATGCTTACTCCCCTCACTTGAGGAATCATCTTGGGCAACATCATTATCAGTGGCATCATTGTCCCTACTTTGTTTGTCACATACATCACATATATTTAAATGAGTAGGAACCTTGGCTTCCAAACATACAGAACATCGTCTATCTGATAGTTCAGACATGTTAAACAGGCATAAACTTGATAACAAAGCACAAAAAAGTTTTAAAATAAAACCGTTACTGTCACTTTAAATTTTAAACTGAACACACTTTATTACTGAATATGTGAAAAAGTATGAAGGAATTGTTCAAAATTCACCAAAATTTCACCACAGTGTCTTAAAGTCTTAAAAGTATTGCACACCAAATTTGAAAGCTTTAACTCTTAAAATAACGGAACCGGAGCCGTTTTTACATTTAACCCCTATACAGTCCCTGGTATCTGCTTTGCTGAGACCCAACCAAGCCCAGAGGGGAATACGATACCAAATGACGCCTTCAATAAGCTTTTTCTGTGGATCTGAGCTCCTCACACATGCATCTGCATGCCTTGCTTCCCAAAAACAACTGCGCATTAGTGGCGCGAAAATGAGGCTCTGCCTATGACTAGAAAAGGCCCCCAGTGAAAAAGGTGTCCAATACAGTGCCTGCCGTTTTTTTAATATAATTCCCAAGATTAAAATAACTCCTCAAAGTTATAATCTATTAAATATGCTTATAAAGTAATCGTTTTAGCCCAGAAAAATGTCTACCAGTCTTTAAAGCCCTTGTGAAGCCCTTTATTCTTATTAAGAAAATGGCTTACCGGATCCCATAGGGAAAATGACAGCTTCCAGCATTACCAAGTCTTGTTAGAAATGTGTCATACTTCAAGCAGCAAAGTCTGCCCACTGTTTCCCCCAACTGAAGTTACTTCATCTCAACAGTCCTGTGTGGAAACAGCCATCGATTTTAGTAACGGTTGCTAAAATCATCTTCCTCTTACAAACAGAAATCTTCATCTATTTTCTGTTTCAGAGTAAATAGTACATACCAGCACTATATTAAAATAACAAACTCTTGATTGAAGAATAAAACTACATTTAAACACCAAAAAACTCTTAACCATCTCCGTGGAGATGTTGCCTGTGCAACGGCAAAGAGAATGACTGGGGAAGGCGGAGCCTAGGAGGGATCATGTGACCAGCTTTGCTGGGCTCTTTGCCATTTCCTGTTGGGGAAGAGAATATCCCACAAGTAAGGATGACGCCGTGGACCGGACACACCTATGTTGGAGAAAAAAGGCGCTAGAAGAACAAAAATAAATTTAAGGCCGCCCAATGGAAAACACAGGCTGTGGATTCTCCCTGTACAGAAGGAAAGGAAATTATCTGGTAAGCATAATTTATGTTTTCCTTCTTAATACGGGGAGAGTCCACAGCTGTATTCATTACTTTAAGGAAAACAATACCTAAGCAATAAAGGACACTGAATGCTAATGGGAGGGTAACCAAAGAAGCGGCCCAAATCTGAGGGCACCACAGCCTGTAACAAACCAATCTCTGAAAACTGCTTCAACAGAAGCAAAGGAACAAAAAAAAAAATGTTAGGAGGACCAAGCAACTACCCAACAATTAGGACCATAAGAGCCCATGCCAGAGGCCACACAAAGTCACTGGTTTCAAAATGAGCACAAAAACCTCTGAGGAGACAAGAGTCCCGATGACTACGAGGTCAAGCGAAGAAAACTCCTCCATGAACACGACAAGGAGACAACCAAGACTCCCAACCCTGACACTTCCAAATAGAAAGAGAGAGACACAGAAACAAACTGACTATGCTAAAGAAAGTCTGAAAGTCCGATCGCAGAAAAAAAGGAAACAAACAGAGGGAGAAGCACCTTGCAGAACCTGAAGAAAAAAATCTCCTTAGAACGAAAACCCCCATAAGGAGAGTGGATTACCAGACTGCAAGAGAGACTAGGACCTGTAGAGAATAGTCCACAAAACAGAACATGGCAATGAATAGAAACATTCAAGGACCGTCTCCTGCATCGATACAAAAAACTGATGCAAATCCTTAACAGAAAGACTAAATTCCTAAAAAGGCAAAAGAATAGAACGCAACTGCCTGACCACAGTCTGTGTCCTAGCAAAGGAAATGAACTCCAAGAGTTTGTGAACCTTGGAACAGAAAACAGATATCTAGAGTCTCCTTAGGAGACCACATACCAGGGCAGAAGGCGATGGATGACACACCCATAACCGCACGTCTGTTAGGCAGCCAAGCTAACCCTCAGGCTATAAGACCTAGCCGTCCTATCCAAGACACCCTGGAAAGGGACAAGAGAGAACCTCAAGAAGAGATATAAAATCAGAAAACCAACACCACCCCACCCAAACAGAGGGGGAAGGCCGCCATCCCCAAATAATAACGAGGGACCAGCTACAAGCTGAGGAAAGGACAGACACCTTTCAGAAAAAACCCTCTCACGGATACCCAAAGGAGAAGACCCTGCCAAACCCCCTAATAAGGAGCATCCACAATGGGGAAGACCAAACCACGAAACGAAGTTGCAGCACAAAAGGAGTAATCAGATAGACTAAAATCACGATCTAGATCCCAGTAGTGCATTGCTGTTTCTGGGCCTACCTGGGTCTGCTTTTCAACAAATGGCAAGAGAACAAAGTACATTTGGTAACAAAAGTAAACAGAAAAATCTCTTAACTCTTTCCTGACGGGACTTATTGTACAAATAAGTAAAAATTTAAATCACACGATCGTTCATGCAATGGGATTGGGTCAGGGGGAGTGCCTACGACAGCAGTCCTCACGGTGCTAAAGCTCAGTGCAGTTAGGATGGTATGGAACCTCCTAACGGCGGGAAATGGTTAAAGCATTTGTGCAACGATAAATTTCTGCAAGAGTATTCTGTTATTGTGCTACAATGTAATTATATTGGAAACTTGTTTCTTGATTTACAGGGACAGTCTACACCTTGGTCATCTTAAAGTCTTACCTTAGATTAAGCTGCAAATAGCCTCCTGCACCTTTTCTATATTATGCATCAGGAATGGTAAAGTTATTTTAAAATAAATATTGTTTCTGGCCACCTTGAAATGGCTGCCAAGCTCAGCCCACTGATAATATCATGATCTAGGCTGCATATGGCATTCAATCATAAAAGACTCACTGGTTAGATTCAACAGACAGTCAATGCTATTCAGCAGAGTGCCTAGATGCAGCCCAGATCGTGATGTCATCAGTGGGCTGAGCCTGGCAGTCATTTCAAACTGGCCAGAAACAATATTCATTTTAAAATAACTTTTTTACCATTCCTGCTGCATGATATAGAAGGGGTGGGGGAGGATATTTGCAGTTTAATCTAAGGTAAGACTTTAAGTTGACAAAATGTGAAGACTGTCCCTTTAAAGAATCTGTTTAGCCATATAAAAATATAAACATGTGGCCAATCTTTAGTTTCACTTTAGTAGCATTTGCTGCCCTTGTCAGTTTCATTCATACATTTCTCTATAAGATGTTCTGCTAAATATAGTACTAGAGGTCAATGAAGAAAGCAGGCAGGTTATAGTCCAGAAATAGTTAGTAAATTGAGATGGTCTTTAATCACACATTAACTAATGAGCTACAATTAAAATGGCACATCAGTGTACACACAAACATATTACCATAAAACTAAGGCCCGCCCTGAAAACAGTAATGCAGAAGTACTCCAAAAAAATCATATCACTTGTTCAAGATACCAAATAAACATGTTTAAAGGGACAGTCTAGTAAAAATTAAAAACTTTCTTTATTCAGATAGGACTTTTAATTTTAATCAACTTTCCAATTTACTTTTATCATCAAATTTGCTTTTTTCTCTTGGTATTCTTAGTTTAAACTAAACCTAGGTAGGCTCATATGCTAATGTCTAAGCCTTTGAGGGCTGCCTCTTATCACATGCTTTTTAAATCTCTTTTCAACACAAAGAGACAGAAAGTTCACGTGGGCCATATAGATAACACTGTGTTCAGGCACAGGGGGTTATTTAAGATTTAGCACAAAACAATGCTAAATTTAAGACAATAGATAATAAACAGTCACAGTCATGTGATCAGGGGGCTGGAAGAAGGTTCCTAGATACAAGGTAATCACAGAGGTAAAAAGTGTATTAATATAACTGTGTTGGTTAAGCAAAACTGGGGAGTGGGTAATAAAGGGATTATCTATCTTTTAAAACAATAACAATTCTATGGTAGACTGTCCCTTTAATGTGTAATCAAACAACACAAAATTAAATATAAGCGTAAAGGGATATGAAACCCACATTTTTTCGTTAATGATTCAGATAGAGCATGCAATTTTAAGTAACTTTCTAATTTACTCCTATTATCAATTGTTCTTTGTTCTCTTGGTATCTTTATTTGAAAGAAAGAAACTGATAATAGGAGTAGATTAGAAAGTTGTTTAAAATTGCTGCTTTATCCGAAAGAAGACATGGGGGGTTCATATCCCTTTGATGCATCTAATATATATTTTATATTAGTTAAAGATGTAATGAGTATAATGTACTCTGCTAAAATCATTTGTAAAGATAACGTTTTTGATAGCCTTCAGTTAAGCAGTGTCCTTAGCTGGCGTTATAACTGGAGGCAGGGACGATTCAGGTAAACAGAGTTCCATAGCTGTTACACGCTATACAAAGCACGCTACAGTGATGTCTAGGCTTAAACACTACAAGTGCTTCTGTCAACACAATTTTATTTCATTTTTAGCAATATAGAGCTTCATAAACAAACAGCACATAAGGCAGGTAATCCTCTAATAACAACCATTTGCTGATCTTAATCTGAGTGCCCCTGCTCTTCATAGGGATGCCTTAATACCATTAAATCTGTAGTTATTAGAGTGTCACATGTTTGTTGCACTGTAAAAGTGTTTGTCCATTAATGTATTTTAAATGACTTGTTATACCAACTGCAGAGTATAAAATATTTGAGAAATTCCATTTTCATGTTTATTTGTGTATATGAAGTAGCTGATTTTGTGCTTTGAAACTACAGCCTATTACAAAGGTGATATCAGATCTCATTATGTTCTCTAAGTTTGTGTAAACAGACTTGCTTCCTTATCTTTTATTTGGCTGGAACACCAAAGCTCAATACATAGAGAGAACAATGGGAAATTATCATTTTATTACTTAACTATCCTGTATCCCACTTAGAGTGTAATCTCTTCTGCTGGCTGTGTATACTTAGGCTATTCAATAGCCTATACTCCAGTATTAATTTGTTCAGTATAGGTGGCGATACCACCGGCTAAATCAGCTATTTCAAATGCTGAAATAGGCGTAAAGGAGCTACTTGTAACCAATTTAATACACTCTAGCAGGTTAAAAGGATCATTGGGAATAATTTAAAGCTGAGAAATTTTTGCGTGAACTGTCCCTTTAATAGCCCTTCAAATAATAATAATAATATATATATATATATATATATATATATATATATATATATATATATATATATTTTCCAAACTGTCCTCACCTTAGCTGAAAGAAAAGGTTTCCAATATCCTTTAGTCAATACAAGAAAATAAAAAACAAAATCATAAAACTAATACAACCAAGTAGTAGTGATACCACAAGAAAAGGAAATAAAGAACAATATATTGTTGTTAAAACTACTAGTCTTCTAAGAAAGAAAAAAGGATAAAAACCTTAAATGGAGTAAATAGCAATAGAAACAATAGACAGCACTCAAACAATATTGGGGGAAAAAATAAAACACAAAGGGTTTCAAAGTTCCACCTCTTCATCAAGTCAGTGGTTCATGGTTTTTTTTTGTTTTTTTTTGTGTTTGTTTTTTTAAATTGTTTGAGCGCTGCCTATTGCTAAAAACTAAATCATACTTACTGAAATTATTATAGCTCATGTCCCTAAGTAGAACTCACCAGTGAAGATTAACTTATATTCTCTTGTGCAACACGATCCGACACCACCTTAGGAAGTAACCCTAATTTAGTACGTGAAACCGCCTTATCAGCATGGAAAACAATATAAGGTGGGTCACATTCGAAAGCAAAAATCTCAGAAACTCTGCGTGCAGAGGCAATGGCCAAAAAAAAAAAAACAACCTTCCAAGATAACAAGGCTGCTGCAAAACACTAAGAACAAGATTGAGGCTCCAAGGTAGAGCCCCAGATCTAAAACACAGGTCGGATCCAAGTCAGAGGCTTAACAAAAGGACTGCACATCCAGAAACTCAGCCAATCTCTTGTGCAGTAGCACTGACAGGGCCAATATCTGTCTTTTCAGAAAACTAGCAGATAGAAACTTCTCCAGTCCATCCTGGAGAAAAGATACAATTCTGGCAACCTTAAACTTATGCCAGGAAAAGTCATGCTCTTCACACCAGTACAAGTAAGTCCACCACACTTTACGGAAGATACGAGTAACTGGTTTACAAGCTTGAACCAGAGTGTAGATAACACTCCGAAAACCCTCTCTTGGATAAGACTAAGCGTTCAATCTCCACACAGTAAGCTTCAGAGAATCTAGATTTTGATGAATGAAGGGACCCTGTATCAGCAGATCTCTGCAACAAGTTAACCTCCACTTAGGAGATGAGTACATTGCCACCAGATCCGCAAACTACGTCCTTTGCGGCCAGGATGGAGCAATCGGAATCACAGATGCTCGCTCCTGCTTGATGCGAGCCACCACTTGAGGGAGAAACAGTAATGGAGGAAAAAGATGAATGAGTCTGAACCTCCATGGTAGTGATAGGGCATCTATCAGTTCCGCCTGAGGATCCCTCAACCTCGACTTGAACCTGGGTAGCTTGATCTATCTTCAACACCTGCAACTCGCTACATATCTCTGCAAACACCTCGGGTTGGAGAGACCATTCCCCTGGGTGAAAGGATTGCCTGCCGAGGAAGTCCGCTTTCCAGTTGTCCACACCCGGAATGTGGATCGCTGACAGCGTACAACTGTGAGTCTCTGCCCATTCTAGCATCTGAAATACTTCTCTCGTCGCCAAGGGACTTCTCATTCCCCCCCTGATGGTTGATGTAGGCAACCGAGGTTATATTGTCTGATTGGAATCGGATAAACTGGGACAAACCCAGAAGGGGCCAAGCCTTCAAGGCACTGAAGATTGCCTGGAGTTCCAATATATTGATTGGAAGGGAGGACTCCTCCTGAGTCCACAGCCCGTGTGCCTTCTTGGTGCCCCAAGCGGCTTCCCAGCTGGAAAGGCTTGCGTCCATAGTCACAATCTCCCAGGACGGTCTCAAAAAGCATGTGCCTTGTGACAGATGATCTGGACAGAGCCACCAAGAGAGATGGAATCAGAGCCACCAAGAGGGTCTGAGATGGAATCTGGCAAAGGGAATGATGTCCATACAGGACACCATGAGTCCGATCACCTCCATACACTTGGCCACTGAGGGTCTCAAGGAGGCCTGGAGGGCAAGACAAGCAGTAGTTAGCTTGCAACATCTCTGATCTGTGAGAAATATTCTCATGGATATGGAGTCTATTATCGTCTCCAGGAAATTCACCCTTGTACTTGGAGTAAGAGAACTCTTTTCCAAGTTTATCTTCCATCCATGTGATCGAAGAAGACTGAGAAGGGACTCTGAATGTTCTTCTGCTAGACAAAAAGAAGGTGCCTGTACCAAGATATCTTCCAGGTAAGATGCCACTGCAATACCTCGTGTTCTGACAATGGCTCGAAGAGCTCCCAGAACTTTCGAAAATATAATTGGAGCAGTAGCTAGGCCAAACGGAAGAGCTATGAACTGGAAGTGCTGGTCCAGAAAGGCAAACCTCAGGGACTGAAAATGTTTCCTGTGTTTTGGAACGTGAAGTTATACATCCTTCAGGTCTGTGGTTGTCATAAACTGTCCTTCCTGAACTGAAAGGGGGGAATTAGTCTAGATTTAGAAGTCATATCCGCAGACCAAGATTTCAACCAGAGAGCCCGGCAGGCTAGGACCTTTGCATTTAGGCGAACAATCTGCATATTTGCGTCACAGATGGAGGAGTTAGCAATTCTCAGAGCTTTAATTCTCTCCTGAATATCTTCGAGGGGAGTCTCCACCTCAATGAGCTCCGACAGAGAGTCGCATCAGTAGGTAGCTGCTCCAGCAACCGCGGCTACAGCTTCTACCGGTTGAAACCGAGTATGTTGAAACATCTTCCTCAGAAAAGTTTCCATTTTCTTATCCATAGGCTCTCCAAAAGAAGAACTATCCTCCAGAGGGATAGTAGTATGCTTAGCCAGCGTGGAAATAGCACGATCCATCTTAGGGATGGAGCCCCACAAATCTAATTGAGTGTCAGGGACCGGGAATACATTTTTAAGAGTAGATGAGGGGAGGGAGAAGTTCCTATTCTTTCACATTCGTTACTATTAATGTTCGCCATCTTAACTGGCACAGGAAAAGTCAGAGGGACCTCCTGTCTAATTTAGGTATCTTAGGTTCCTCAGGGATTTTAGTCTCTGGAACCTCTAGCGTAGACAGAACCTTCTTTAATAAAAAACGCAGATGCTCAATTTTAAATCTAAAGGAGGGTTCCTCCGCTGAAAGAGGTTTAGAAACTGAAGTCTCCGACTCAGAAAGTTCACCCTCTGAAGCTACAGAGGTTAACTCATACTCGGATAGCTGGGACATAGTAGCTAAATCCGACAAATATTTAGATGACCCTAGGTCAGGAGAACTATGTTTAACCTTTCTCTTACGTTTGCTAGAGGGAGGTAAGGCACTCAGGGCCGCAGACACCGCCGGTCCGCAGGAAAAAAGCCCCCCCCCAGATGGAGGATTAGTTGGGCCGCGGGGAACTGCATGTGGAGCGGGTAGTGTAGAAAGGATAGTAATCTTTCGGGACACAGATTCCTGAGAGGTACACGGCTCAGAGGGGCTAATAATGCTATGAGTATTAGCAGGCTTGTCTCCCTTCTTAGACTTTAGAACAGTGCTTAGGCAAATGGACCAAAATTGAGCAGGCGTCAAACCACGGCCTCCTCACAATTTAAACAGGAATTATTAATCAGTACAGAAGGAGTGGAACCTTCTAATGTAGCATCAGAGTCCTCCATAGCTAAGATATATCCACAGAAGGACAGACAAAAATAACTCTTATTTAAAAAAAATGGCAACTTTATAATCCCAATGGCTGGCTGGGGCACTCACCACCTCCTAGACCCAGACAGATAACGACGAAAACGCTCTTAGGAGTGATGTCCGCAGCAGGATCGTAGGAAAATGAAAAGACCGCACCCGGTCACGTGGTGCGTAGGACAGGACTTCCCCTGCTATGAAAAATGCGCTAACCTATTATGAGCTACGCAACACTCAAAAAGGAAAGTGAAACCTGTTTGTTCCAAACCAAAAGCACACAGTCTATGAGCACAAAAACTCTCACATTAAAGCAGTTATAAATAACCCCTTGCTGTTCAAATAATCTCCCTGAAGGAGATATTAAAAATTGATCATATCAAGGCATAAAGGAGCCATTGTGACCCTGTATAGCAAAAGTGTATATATAAAACGGTCTTATCCTCCAGGATCCATGCTGCGGAACAGGCACAGCCTCTCAAGTGTAACAGTCTTGCAGAAACGCTCTGTCGTGGGCTTGAGTGTGTAACAGCAAGCAGTGAAACTCGTCAACACTGATTGCCCAGGAGCTGTTTAGCGTCAGTCTGGATGGGTTCGCAGAAAAAGTTTCCCTGCATCTCCAGACTCTAACTTTCATCAATACTCTCACTGAGAGGTTGACATGATTACTTAAAACTCCAGTCCTTTCTTGAAGGGAACATACCCATTACAGAACTATCCAAATCTTCTGCCACTTCTCTGCCACCTCCTATAGTGACGAAAGGCAAAGAATGACTGGAGGATAGGGAAGTGGGAGGGATATTTAAGCCTTTGGATGGGGTGTCTTTGCCTCCTCCTGGTGGACAGGTGTTGTATTTCCCAACAATAAGAATTGAAGTTGTGGACTCCCTGCCTTATGGAATGAAATAACTATACTAGAAATGGGAAGCAGCAATAGCACTCTCATTGTGCTCAAATTACAAGTTGTCTGTCGAGTTTTGCTCTTGCACGAAATTCAAAATACTACTTACACATTTAGCGACTTTGAAAATTAGGTATTAACTTATGGCTTGCTATTGTGCATTCAAAAACATGGAAGGTATATAGCACAAAACTAAAAAAATGTCTACTACTTGAGTAGTGACGGCACTTTTGACGACTTAGTGGTCAAGATTTATCAAACATGAATTTTAGTGTGGTCGCTCAAAAAATCTATTATCTGAAAAAACAAATGCACCTCTACCATCTGACATGAATATTGTAGCGCTCATTTTACTACCGCACACACAGAATTAGAATAAGTCCTTTTTAAATAAGATGATTTTTTTTCATCATTTTATAAAACAAAAACTAGCCACCTGCTTTATTAAAAACTAGGAATTTCACTAAGGATTGTAATTACTCTAAGAACTGACAAATCTGCACATTCAGGGTTTTTGGTTTTTCTAATACATAACTCATCTCATGACAAGATATCTCAGGTATACACGGATAAGCAAAGCCAGATTTAAATTACACTTCCTCAAAATTGAATTTAAGAAATCTCAGTTTTGGCTTTTTTTCTATTATTTCTTTTATAATGAAATTTACTTGCAGTATTTCCCTTTCATACTAACGCTTCACATAAGTTACACAGAAATAGAGGTGGAACAATAACCGAGAGAAAATGAGGTCACTGTACTTGCTCACAGATCTCCTGCTATGTACCGAATGGTTCATATTAAATCATTCTTCCATCTGCAGCTGAAATGACTCATGTACTATACTAAACATACTGAAGCAATGTGTTGTCTGCAAACTAAGGCCTAGATTTAGAGTTCGGCGGTAAAAGGGCTGTTAACGCTCCGCGGGCTTTTTTCTGGCCGCACCATAAATTTAACTCTGGTATCGAGAGTTAAAACAAATGCTGCGTTAGGCTCCAAAAAAGGAGCGTAGGGCATTTTTACCGCAAATGCAACTCTCGATACCAGAGTTGCTTACGGACGCGGCCGGCATCAAAAACGTGCTCGTGCACGATTCTCCCATAGGAAACAATGGGGCTGTTTGAGCTGAAAAAAAACCTAACACCTGCAAAAAAGCAGCGTTCAGCTCCTAACGCAGCCCCATTGTTTCCTATGGGGAAACACTTCCTACGTCTGCACCTAACACTCTAACATGTACCCCGAGTCTAAACACCCCTAACCTTACACTTATTAACCCCTAATCTGCCGCCCCCGCTATCGCTGACCCCTGCATTACACTTTTAACCCCTAATCTGCCGCTCCGTAAACCGCCGCCACCTACGTTATCCCTATGTACCCCTAATCTGCTGCCCTAACATCGCCGACCCCTATGTTATATTTATTAACCCCTAATCTGCCCCCCACAACGTCGCCGACACCTACCTACACTTATTAACCCCTAATCTGCCGAGCGGACCTGAGCGCTACTATAATAAATGTATTAACCCCTAATCCGCCTCACTAACCCTATCATAAATAGTATTAACCCCTAATCTGCCCTCCCTAACATCGCCGACACCTACCTTCAATTATTAACCCCTAATCTGCCGACCGGAGCTCACCGCTATTCTAATAAATGTATTAACCCCTAAAGCTAAGTCTAACCCTAACACTAACACCCCCCTAAGTTAAATATAATTTTTATCTAACGAAATAAATTAACTCTTATTAAATAAATGATTCCTATTTAAAGCTAAATACTTACCTGTAAAATAAATCCTAATATAGCTACAATATAAATTACATTTATATTATAGCTATTTTAGGATTAATATTTATTTTACAGGCAACTTTGTAATTATTTTAACCAGGTACAATAGCTATTAAATAGTTAAGAACTATTTAATAGTTACCTAGTTAAAATAATTACAAATTTACCTGTAAAATAAATCCTAACCTAAGATATAATTAAACCTAACACTACCCTATCAATAAAATAATTAAATAAACTACCTACAATTACCTACAATTAACCTAACACTACACTATCAATAAATTAATTAAACACAATTGCTACAAATAAATACAATTAAATAAACTATCTAAAGTACAAAAAATAAAAAAGAACTAAGTTACAGAAAATAAAAAAATATTTACAAACATAAGAAAAATATTACAACAATTTTAAACTAATTACACCTACTCTAAGCCCCCTAATAAAATAACAAAGACCCCCAAAATAAAAAATTCCCTACCCTATTCTAAAATACAAAAATTACAAGCTCTTTTACCTTACCAGCCCTGAACAGGGCCCTTTGCGGGGCATGCCCCAAGAATTTCAGCTCTTTTGCCTGTAAAAAAAAACATACAATACCCCCCCCCCCAACATTACAACCCACCACCCACATACCCCTAATCTAACCCAAACCCCCTTAAATAAACCTAACACTAATCCCCTGAAGATCTTCCTACCTTGTCTTCACCATCCAGGTATCACCGATCCGTCCTGGCTCCAAGATCTTCATCCAACCCAAGCGGGGGTTGGCGATCCATAATCCGGTGCTCCAAAGTCTTCCTCCTATCCGGCAAGAAGAGGACATCCGGACCGGCAAACATCTTCTCCAAGCGGCATCTTCTATGTTCTTCCATCCGATGACGACCGGCTCCATCTTGAAGACCTCCAGCGCGGATCCATCCTCTTCTTCCGACGACTAGACGACGAATGACGGTTCCTTTAAGGGACGTCATCCAAGATGGCGTCCCTCGAATTCCGATTGGCTGATAGGATTCTATCAGCCAATCGGAATTAAGGTAGGAATATTCTGATTGGCTGATGGAATCAGCCAATCAGAATCAAGTTCAATCCGATTGGCTGATCCAATCAGCCAATCAGATTGAGCTCGCATTCTATTGGCTGTTCCGATCAGCCAATAGAATGCGAGCTCAATCTGATTGGCTGATTGGATCAGCCAATCGGATTGAACTTGATTCTGATTGGCTGATTCCATCAGCCAATCAGAATATTCCTACCTTAATTCCGATTGGCTGATAGAATCCTATCAGCCAATCGGAATTCGAGGGACGCCATCTTGGATGACGTCCCTTAAAGGAACCGTCATTCGTCGTCTAGTCGTCGGAAGAAGAGGATGGATCCGCGCTGGAGGTCTTCAAGATGGAGCCGGTCGTCATCGGATGGAAGAACATAGAAGATGCCGCTTGGAGAAGATGTTTGCCGGTCCGGATGTCCTCTTCTTGCCGGATAGGAGGAAGACTTTGGAGCACCGGATTATGGATCGCCAACCCCCGCTTGGGTTGGATGAAGATCTTGGAGCCAGGACGGATCGGTGATACCTGGATGGTGAAGACAAGGTAGGAAGATCTTCAGGGGATTAGTGTTAGGTTTATTTAAGGGGGTTTGGGTTAGATTAGGGGTCTGTGGGTGGTGGGTTGTACTGTTGGGGGGGGGGGGGTATTGTATGTTTTTTTTTTACAGGCAAAAGAGCTGAAATTCTTGGGGCATGCCCCGCAAAGGGCCCTGTTCAGGGCTGGTAAGGTAAAAGAGCTTGTAATTTTTGTATTTTAGAATAGGGTAGGGAATATTTTATTTTGGGGGTCTTTGTTATTTTATTAGGGGGCTTAGAGTAGGTGTAATTAGTTTAAAATTGTTGTAATATTTTTCTTATGTTTGTAAATATTTTTTTATTTTCTGTAACTTAGATCTTTTTTATTTTTTGTACTTTAGCTAGTTTATTTAATTGTATTTATTTGTAGGAATTGTGTTTAATTAATTTATTGATAGTGTAGTGTTAGGTTAATTGTAGGTAATTGTAGGTAGTTTATTTAATTATTTTATTGATAGGGTAGTGGTAGGTTTAATTATATCTTAGGTTAGGACTTATTTTACAGGTAATTTTGTTATTATTTTAACTAGGTAACTATTAAATAGTTCTTAACTATTTAATAGCTATTGTACCTGGTTAAAATAATTACAAAGTTACCTGTAAAATAAATATTAATCCTAAAATAGCTATAATATAATTATAATTTATATTTTAGCTATATTAGGATGTATTTTACAGGTAAGTATTTAGCTTTAAATAGGAATCATTTATTTAATAAGAGTTAATTTATTTCGTTAGATAAAAATTATATTTAACTTAGGGGGGTGTTAGTGTTAGGGTTAGACTTAGCTTTAGGGGTTAATACATTTATTAGAATAGCGGTGAGCTCCGGTCGGCAGATTAGGGGTTAATAATTGAAGGTAGGTGTCGGCGATGTTAGGGAGGGCAGATTAGGGGTTAATACTATTTATGATAGGGTTAGTGAGGCGGATTAGGGGTTAATACATTTATTATAGTAGCGCTCAGGTCCGCTCGGCAGATTAGGGGTTAATAAGTGTAGGTAGGTGTCGGCGACGTTGTGGGGGGCAGATTAGGGGTTAATAACTATAACATAGGGGTCGGCGATGTTAGGGGCAGCAGATTAGGGGTACATAGGGATAACGTAGGTGGCGGCGATTTGCGGTCGGAAGATTAGGGGTTAATTATTTTAAGTAGCTTGCGGCGATGTTGTGGGGGGCAAGTTAGGGGTTAATAAATATAATATAGGGGTCGGCGGGGTTAGGGGCAGCAGATTAGGGGTACATAAGGATAACGTAGGTGGCGGTCGGCAGATTAGGGGTTAAAAATTTTAATCGAGTGGCGGCGATGTGGGGGGACCTCGGTTTAGGGGTACATAGGTAGTTTATGGGTGTTAGTGTACTTTAGGGTACAGTAGTTAAGAGCTTTAGAAACCGGCGTTAGCCAGAAAGCTCTTAACTCCTGCTTTTTTCAGGCGGCTGGAATCTTGTCGTTAGAGCTCTAACGCTCACTGCAGAAACGACTCTAAATACCAGCGTTAGAAAGATCCCATTGAAAAGATAGGCTACGCAAATGGCGTAGGGGGATCTGCGGTATGGAAAAGTCGCGGCTGAAAAGTGAGCGTTAGACCCTTTAATCACTGACTCCAAATACCAGCGGGCGCCCAAAACCAGCGTTAGGAGCCTCTAACGCTGGTTTTGACGGCTACCGCCGAACTCTAAATCTAGGCCTAAAAATGGTAACAAGGCAAGAAAAATAAAATAAGGACACAACCTTTCAAGACATTATATGCTATATGGCTACAGGTAAGATGGAACAATCAGAAGAAAGCTGAGATTTAGAGCCATTTTTTTACATTTTATTTCCAAAAAACACACTAATCCAAATGACCACTAGCAGCTACAAAAGCATCTTACAACAGGGGACTGAACCCCTGGGTTCCAGAGAGCCACAGATCCAAAAAATGTACTTTGGTCAGATGACATTTTGGATGCTCTACATGTGTTCGTAAATGAGCATGTGTCTGGCAGCAAAAAATAAATGTTTTGCTATACTCAATATTAAATATCACTCTCCTGTTTGTTATCAGTTTGTCAACAAATTTCTTAATCACTCAAGGACCAAATGGATATACTGTACATCATATACATAAATGGTCCTTTATACACCGCCACATGGTTAAAAAATGTGTGCTTTTCTCAGGACCTAGAACTTTTGGAGACCCAGGCAGTTTTTGATAGGTCATGGTGCAAAAATAAGTTCCATGCAGTCCTAAATCCAAGCTCCCCAGTCTTCTGAACCTATTAGTCAAGATATAACATACTTAATCATAATAATAATATAATTCAGGGGTCAATAAATCTGTTTAATATTTCGGAGCCAGTAGGAATATTTGGGAGCCAGACAGTGGTATTTGTATACAGATATATGGAGAATAAGCCTAAACGTTAGGAGCCAGGGCAAAATTCTAGGAACCAGTGGCTCCCTGGCTCCTGGGTTTGTCGAGCTCGGATATAATTTATATTATTATTTGTTTTTAATACTAGGATAAATAATTTCCGTTCTAGGGAAATGTCTATTTTGTACCAATCAAATAATCTTCTGGGACTCGCAGTATCCCTGTTGGGAGCCACCGATTTTGACATTGGAAGTTCCCTGCATCATCGGGAGTTGCAGAATCTGTCAGACATAAATATGTACCTGCACTGTACCTGCAAAATCTTTGCAATTTCTTTTAAACGTTTATAAATAGACAAAACTTATTTGTATTTACATATCCACAATTCTGTTTAAAAAATATGGTAGCATATGCATAGAAAAATATGGTAGAACACTGGAAAAGTTGACCAAGTTTTGTAAAACTTTGGCAGCTTACTTTAGACTGGCATTCACTACTAACCAATAAAATTTGAAGTAAATCACTTTAGCTCATTGTAAATTTAAAAAGTTAGTTGTTTAAATATTAACCACATAAGTGTAAAGGTTTATCTGTATTGTCTTCTGCTAAGAACAGTTAGGGAAAGATGTATAAATCAGGCAATAAAACTCTTAGGTGGAAAATTTCAATCTGCCCGGTCTCGTCCAACCGTTGAGCTCCATAATCCTGGCCCGCCCTGATAACAGGGCTGGACCAAAAAGCCCTGTTAACCCACCCTAAGACTAATCATTGTTTTTTTATTTGTTTATATGCATATGATAGATGCAGATTGCTCATGCGCAATGCAAACTTACTAAATCATGCTTTGTCATCACATTAATTTAGAAAGGTATTTTTACAATACAAGGCATACAATCTGCAGCTGAACACATCTGCAGCCCTCCACTAAAAGATCCTGCCGTCAGCGCTTGTGGTGTGCCTGTTTCCTCCTCTCCAAAAATAAAGTTATTTCAGAATTGTAAAAGAAATGCAATATACATAAACAAATGATAAAACATTTATT